>NC_091937.1:34881735-35189235 GCF_041260155.1 Ptychodera flava
AGGATTATTTGTTAAAACTATGTTCCAAAATTATTGATTATGTTTAAAATTCAAGAGTAAATTGAATGAGAAGACGATGTTTGGAGGTGCTAAAAATTGCACACTTGTCAAGATAAAGTTATCAGCAACTAAGATGGTCTCATCATACCACCTGTCAGACATGCAAATTTCCTTTGTTACGAACATTAAAAAAAATCAATACCCTTTCTTTTGCCAACACAGATGCAACTTATTCCCTTAGTTTCCTGGAAAATATTGCATGTGGCTGTCAAAAATCTATGTCAACAAAACTACAAAATTGCAATCTCCTCTGCGGAAAGGGGTTGATTTCTCATTATTCACAGTGAGAAATCAGAAAATTATGATGATCAGAACTATGTTGCCAGAATTTTGAAATATTGACTGAGTTGTTCTGTGCACAGAAGAAATTTGCTTCAGTTTAGTGAGTGATCTCCGTGTGTACAGATCATGGAGAATTGTGGGTAGCCTCACTTACTGTGCAGTGTGGAGATGGTGAGGTATTGAATAAGTGACAATATTTAGAATTGAATGGCAGTTTTGCAGTCATCTAAAGAACAGGAATTATACATGAACATGTCAATACAAGGGTGTGTGGTTAGGAAGAAGAGCTATGTATTTCAAATTCAAATCAGAAAACTTTATTATCTCTTCTAGAGAAATTTACACTTGTAGTATTTTGTTTGATAATTTAGCTTTTTAGTGGTTACTACTTGGTATGTAAGTATATATATAGGGCAGTAAAAGAATGTAGACATCTTATGTTCAGTTGATGAGTCTCACATGTCATTCATGTCTTTGATTTCCACAGATTTTACTTGAAGATGTTTAATGTATACTTTGCATTTCATTAAACATTGATTTGTTCATTGTATAATATTTATGCTGTTTTGTTTGCGTAAGAGACAAGCTACATGTAAGTATACATGATGTAATCTCTCATGAATGTTCTGAGTGCACATCGACTATCTGTTTAATTTTTTTTGTAGCTGCGTTTGTAAAGGTGAATACTTGAATCCATTTGATGTTAACCTTCTGTAAAAGACTGTTGTACATGTGACTTATTAGGCATGACAGAAGGCAAGAGTTTCTCTAATCTTTTCAGTGCTGGGGAAAGAATGAAATCTATGTAAATACTTGTAATATATATAGGAATATTGCCCGTTTATGTCAATCAACAGTTTTTTGTAATCAATATGGTGATCAAGTGATCCAATTGCATTCTCGGAGATTGCTGCTGAAATTTTTAAACTTTCTCTCAGTTTTATTAAAAACAACAAGCATTTCACATTCAATCATACTAGCTGAAAACATATTGGTAAAAGACACTCATTAGTATTCCCCCACAGCAAATATAAAATATACCATTTGTCTGAGTACTTTTTCTTCTGACTTTGTAAAATGTTTGCAATGTTGAGTGTGGATTTTACTTTGGTATAAAAGTTATTTTTTTACAGTTTCATTGTTGTACATGAATGTGCACATCACACTGGTCAATCTGTAATCTTTGCAGCATTCTAATTTGTAAGAACAAAACCTGCAAGTGAGTTGTAATTATAATCATGGCATGCAATACATGAGTGGATTATGTAATCTGTCGACAAGAAAACAAAAATTGAATATTTTTCCTGTTTTGTACACCAGTTCACAATCTCTTATTTCCATCATTATCCATATCTTTACAGTGCGAAGATAACTGTTCTTAGAAATATCTTTCATTCTTCACGTTTATTGGTAGAAGAAAAACTTGTATAGTGGTAGTATATTGTTTTTAAGTTGAAAATATTTTCAGAACATGTCATATGTCCTGCTTTTGTTCTCTCAGATGAATTTAAGGAAAACAGTGTTGCTTTGCATACATACTACTTTCATCAGGCAGATTAATGACATTGATTTCAGTGATATGGTGAAAGGGATAATGTTGCAGTTTGCCTTCGTTATTCAACAATATTCTTTATTCTTTTGACAAGTCAGGAGTTGCTCATAGCAAAATATGCCAAAAGAGTGGCCAGCAAGACCAATTCACAGGCAGCATGGATTGAGTGTAGAAATAGTTGTAATGCTTGTATTTTAAAATTCTGTATACATTTAAGGTTTTGTAAATTTTCATCATTCAATTTTGGATTTCATGTAGATTTCATTTTGTATATTTTATTAATAAAATTCAGGATCGAGACGGAATATGTCATGTTCTGATTGATTTAGAAGTGTACATGAGATGGATGGTATGACTAACCCATACTTGCAAGCTCCAAGTGTCTATAGAAAAGAGTGTCTTGAAATAATCTTAACTTCAGCAAAGCATACCTATTTTCCTGTCTCAACTTGTCAATTAATATACAAATTACCCATCATGAAGTCCTTATGTCCTCTCACACCGTATATTTTCATGCAGCTGTGTTTCAGTATCTGAGCACAAAAAAGTTTCACCACTGAAATGACCGCTGGCATTGCGTTACAGTGTGTTTGTTTTCAGACTAAGAATTTCTAGGATTGTTCTGCAAGCTTCAGAAGTTTTCCGTCATGACTGACCCAAATGTCAATAAAGTATCCTCACTGAATAGACCCTAAAAATAAAAAAAATTACCCCCAAAATATAAACATGCAATTTTCACCACAATTTGAACACATCTAATTAAGATAACCTAAAGGAACCTGCATAGCCCCAGAGAAAAATGGTAGTCTGTGGACGCGGGACTACAGCTAATTTCAAGCCCTGACTATGCTTCATCTAAAATTTAAATTGATACCAGATATGAACTGAAAATACTCACGTGTTTCATTATATATTGGAGTTGTGTGTAAATTTAAACTTTTGCTATATGTTTGCAACTTCACTGAAACTGTTGTGACCTTGAACATCATCCACTTGTCGGATTTCACAATTCATTTTAATGCTGAAACTTTCTCAAATAGACATCTTCCGCTCCAATATGCTTCATCTAAAAATTCTAAATTAGGTGACAAATAAATTAATCACTTTCAGCCAAAGAGAGTTACACATGATTTCATAAATGGGAATTGCAGCTACAGAACTGAGCCGGAATTTGAATAAGAACCATGGTACAAACAAACCCATGAGCACAAAACACGCATCCACATGTGATTTGTTTGTAATGTTCTGCCATTACGTGATCTCTTGGGTGTACTAAGTCTGTCGAAAACATTGTGTCCTTTTATCCCAAAGTAGAACCATTAATTTCACAGCATTCTTTAAAGGGTACAATTAATTTCTGCAACTCTTAGCCATATCAGAATTGAATGTTAACAAGTTGATTCTGAGAATAATTATGAATTCTTTTCTAACTTTACTCTAATACCGAAGGGATGACCTAGATCACTGTAGTATAAATCATGGTGTCTTTCTACCTCCATGTCTACAGCAAGTACAGAAAATATCTTGCCCTATTACGACTCCTAATTTTCAACAGGAAATAGTGATATAAAGTGAGACTTTGTCCCCATTTGTAACAACAGAAGTCATAAATCAAGTTCCATACTTTTTAAATCTTAGCCACAATATTATTGGCATATGTTTGTACAGCAAATGACTATGACAATTAAGTTCATGGTCAATACCCCAAGGATAATCAATGCATTTTTCCTTCATCGTCAAGATCTTGTTGCAGTGCTAGATTTGAAGTAGCTGGCGTACATGTGCATCCCCAAAGAACAGATAGTACCAGTATATTGTGTGGCAGTGACTTCATTTCCATGTTAATACAAATTGCCAGTATCATTGTATGTCAGCATAACTGCAGTATTACACACCACACTCATACAGAAACATGCCTAAACCTTTGTTCTCATTTACACAATGTGGCCTGTGTTTTTGCGATTGGAGAAAACTGGGAAAGCACGAGTCGATTTGTACGCGAGAACGGAGAGAAAGTGGATGCCGTATGCACTGAGTGTGACCAGGCGACTAAAAGGAATGAAGTTCAACATTGCCTCTTTGAGAAGAGGCAATGTTCCTGAAGGTGTAAGGGTGTGTGATGTTGATACTCTGAAACAAATTTGGATTCTGGACATCTATCCGACAAGTGATTTTTAAACCCAAAACTACAGTGTATAAGCTGCAACATTTGGTATTATTTAGTACTTTCAAAGGACAAGTACCTCTTTCAAATCTAGTTCTACAGGTGGTGTATACAGTTTTCATAAACCAATTTAAAAAAAAAAAAGAAAATTAAGCTGCAATATTGAGATATTTTCATTTCTGTGAAAAATTTCATTAGTAATTTTAAAAAACACATGAAAGTTTACTGTTCGTGAACAACTAACTAGAACAGATGATTGTACATTACATGTAATTGCATTGTGTGGAAGCTGTAGCTGTCAACGCAGATTTTGAGTAACACTGCGCTAAAACTTGGGATAGATATAAAGACTGATGACAGAGAAATTGGGTGCATTTTTATGCCTATCAGATTTAAAGTAACTTCAGGATTTCAATATTTTCATGCTGACACTGAATACATTGGTTAGGGCCATCTCCAAATACAGATTTGCTGCATCCTTATCTTGGCATGTATTGGCTCAAGATATAGTTGGGTCAGAAATGTGCAAGCCATCCTATGTTGCAGCATGAAATGTACTGTGAGCAAATAATGCCGGTTTGAGTTTAGTAAAATGATCAAGTTCCTTTTTATTGAAACAAAAATATTTTCATGGTGGAATGATGTGCCATTGGAAAGTTTTGCTGAAAGATTCTGGCTTCTAGAAGATGTAGTCCTACCACTACATTCCAACAAACTTTGTAACAAAGGGCAAAACAGTTTTATTCTCAATAAAAGTTGTATTTACAAACTGTGTGGCATCAGCACAGTGTGAATACTTTAATAAGCTTTCCTCAGGACGTTCATGATCATACACTTTAAGAAGAAGGATTTGCAGACAGTCGGTAATTGGTGGATGTTCTTTTTGTTTACCTAATTTAGTCCTTTTATTTTTTTGAACTTGCACTATTTTTCCATTCAGTATTCATTATTTGAACCTGGACCGTGCAAAGCTACGATAACTGTATTCTCAAACTGCACACTAGCCAAGTTAGCTCAAGCTAGACTACTAATTGCCTCCTCCAGTGTATCTAATATTATCAAATACTATCTAAAATGATCACAATTAACCCAGCCAATTATGCTTTGTTAACATTTGTATCGGTATTAACGTCATGATAAGAAGACTGAAAGTAGTTATGACAATCACAGAGAACTTAAACGACACATCTCGCTCAATAGCTCCATTTCCTTCAAAATGGTAGGCACTCTGTTTGCAAATTGCAGCCGCAAACAATATCTCTTTATTAATCACTCAGGTGATAGACACTCTCTTTGTAGATCACTTGTTCTGTCAAAAAACTTTACTCATAAACGTTCTGCATCGATTTGATACCATCAACCGTGGGGACACCCAACATTGAAGTCTAAATTCTGACAAAGAAAGAATTGCACTAATGATATGGGTAAACCAACAGTTCTAGAGGGCGCTCAATATAATTCATAAAGATTGATACTTGAGAGTTTTAAGATTTGTACAGATTTATTTGCAAACATGCAAGTGTCATTTATTGATTTTATACCACTGTAACCTGACGTTTGACCTTTTAGAAGACTGTTGCGCTTTTCTTTGTGTTTTGTCTGCTTCATAAATTCTGCATACTGAGACAATAATCCATCAGAAATGAACACATAAATTTGAGTCCTGAGTGAGTACATTGGCACCTATTGGTACAAAGTATCATCAAAATAGTACTTTATTCTAACACTTTAAAGTCAACTGTCCGTTGTGCATTAATTCCTGAATAAATATCTATTTCTTTGAAATCTTCCTCATTGGCATAACAAGCTATCTATTGCATGACCTTTGAACTTACTTTGTGGTGTGACTCTAATTTGCACTCTGAGATTGAAATGTGCAAATTGTGGTAATAATTACATAATAACTTACTTGGTCTTGAAAATGCGTATTCAGTTATTTGATATCAAAACATATATAGCTTTGCCACTAATAACAGTCTGTAAACTGTGAAGAGGTAAATAGTCCTCGTATATTATTGATGTAACTTGTCTACAATCTTTCATCCCCGTATTCTTGTACATGTTTTGAACTGACTTATTGAGTACAGAGGAGTAAACTAAAAGAAAAATATACAACATCTAAAAATCACCAGGCCAAGATTAAGGTTAGTCTGTACCAAAATATTTCTGTCCAAAATGGTTTGGTGTGGTTGGATGAATTTCTGACGTAAGGACTGTAATTTCTGGATGTTCATCAATCACTGTTCTGATTGCTGTGAAGAAAAAAAGTGTATTTTGCTGGTGATGCAATTGTCAATTCAAATTGATATCCATCTAAAAAATTCTAGATTACAAAATCATGACTGCGGGAACAAACACAGCAAAGTTGAGAGAATCAGTGTATGGTGGTTCAATGAAGGAGATCATTGTACAATGAGATTGATGATTCCAATTCTGTTTATTTAATCATGACAATTATGTTGCTGAAAGCCTCATTGGCATGACTGAAGAGTACTGTGTCTGTACTGCAAAATTTAACACATCAGAATGATCAGGGGGGGGGGTGTTTTTATGTTTTCTTTTACGGGAAAGGCCCCCTGAGAAAGCAAAATTGTTTTCACAACAGAGATTGGGCCATGAGTTCTCAGATATTACCAAGTAATTGCACACATTAGGTAATTAGAGTGTCAGCAAACAGTAAAGGAACGTTATAAGACCCCATTCTTCTTCTTCTTCTTATTATTATTATTATTATAAAGGAAAAGTTATTATGCAAATCAAAAGGTTTTGAATTTATAATTACCATGTGGTGTTGCAAATATATTGAGAAGGATGATATTTCTGTCTGCCACTCCATGTTCTTTTAAAACATTGACAGCTTGGATGACTGTATTGCCTGAACCTGTTGAATTGAAAAAATAAATGTACACCAGCAATTTATCACTGTGTTAATGAACACCAGCAATCTATCGCTGTGTCTGTAAAGGAAAATCAGATATGAAATGAAAATGCTCCCATGTTTTCAGTATATATTGCACAATTGTATGTTAACAAATTGAATAGACTCATTGACCAATGACATTAAACAATGTGACTTTACTTATGAACCATGACGATGGGTTTGCTTTCCATAACAAATAGACATTGAAGAGAAAATCTTGAACCTTTTAATGCCCTGTCCCACAGGTCCAACAACACTCTTGAAAGCAGTGGTGAAAGACTCTATGGGTTGAGAAAAGTTCAGAACAAATGTGTAACCACACTAGAAAATACAAACTTACTTAAAATTGGATACATTAATAGGACTTTTCTTGTGTCAATGTCTTGAGGAAGTTTAGCATAGAAAACTCTGGCTTGGTTTGTGTCTTCATCACTTTTAATTAATATTTTACCAATGCGTATTGACCGACAGCAATCTCTCAAACCTTGCTCCATAGCCTCACCTTGAAAAGAAAACACAATGTTCCAAAATTCGACATGTTGTTTGCGTTCAAATCAGTCATAAAATAACATAACTGCAGGCATTGATATTGCTGGCCAAGTGGCTTTAATGGTCATGTAGCTCATCAAACCAAGTACAATAGCAAGAACACACCAACTATTTGCACCGTGACAATTAGAAAATTAAGCAACCACTCTTTTTCACAGTAAATGAGAATTATTTATTTTTTTTAAAGCAAGCATGGTTACAAATAGACTTGCACTAAATTTTCTGTATGGTAACTTCATTCATGTACACAGTTGTACACACCATTTCTTATAAAAGACGCCATATTTTTCGTGGTGACATCACAATGTACTCTTGTGCAAAGCGCTTCTCATAATGATATAATGATGACATCACAATGTACTCTTGCACAAAGCACTTCTCATAATGACATTATACTTTTCATGATGACATCACAATGTACTATTGTACAAAGCACTTCTCATGATGACATACTTTTCATGATGACATCACAATGTACTCTTGCACAAAGCACTTCTCATAATGACATTATACTTTTCATGATGACATCACAATGTACTAACCACTTCTCATTATACTGACACCACAGTTGCCTTTCTGGAACTGAATTCCATTATAGCTGCATCCAGTTGGTGTGGTTACTGTACATTGTTGGTATGGCAATTGATTTAAACCTTCTTCGACAACCAGTCTTATCTGTAGAGGGGAAATATACCATGTACAAATGAGACTTTTAAAGAAGAATATTCCCAAATCATTTTCTGGTAATAGTTTTATACAGTAATAGTAATACTTAATAGCATAAAATTAATAATTGTAGTATCCAAAGGTTCATATGATGTGTATTTTGTAATTCCTTATATGAATGAAGTAGTTGAAAATAATGTTTTAAAGTTAATATCATGAAAATGTCTGAATAAAAAGTTGATACAAAATGGACAAGAACCAGTCAACACTGACACACTGTCAATTGTTAGCATTAAAACTCTGCAAACTACAGGTCTTTTACAGCAGGGATACATAAATGCTTTAATAGACCACGTTTTAATAAACAAAGTTCATTGTCAATGCTGTTGTGCACCCATAAAATGATGGGATACAAACTGGCTCCCCCAAGCAAATCTTACAGTTAACTATCTGAGAGTTTATGTGAACACTGAAGGTAAACAAAACTGTTACGATCAAAAACGGAAATGTTTCGTCTCTTATCCTCCAATGTGTTCATCTTAACCAGCTGTGTCACAATTATTTTGGTGTTCAATTGAAATAATTGACCATGACATGTGTTAGGCGTGGCAGAGAGTATAACATTTATTATCTATAGGATTACATGCACACAGTGCTAGCATTACTATTGCATGTAAAACATTATTGCTTTGTTTTTGACATGTCCCGAGTTGATGCTTAAGCACTAAATGTAAAAGTGAAAATAAAAAACAACTGAAAACAGCAGCATTTTTATAAGAGACCTAAGATGAGGAATGACTCCATTATTTTTTTGAGTTTAAAGGTTTTATATAAAGTTTTGATATTTACCAGTCTGTCAGCATAAAATACAAAGTCTCCTCGGGAGGTGGTTCTGCAAAGTAATACAAATGAAACTTTATCATATAAAATATAGTACAACTGATTGAACATTTATTTCTATTGCCAGTTGAAAACGTTGGACTTCTTGGTATTCCTCATTGCATGGCATTTTGATGATTTCCTTTGTGGTTTGCTACAATGTGTGAAACCTACCGTAACCTGAGGTCATGGGAATTTTGTGGGTAGATTGCAACTATTCCTGACTTAGGATTCAGTAGATATTGCTAGGGGGCTACAGCCCTAACCACTCCCTTGACAGTGTGCTCCATATCCCCAATAAACACAGCCAAGGGAGCTGAGTACAGCTACAGACAAGCAGCAACAAAAGATACTTGATGTAAGCTGATAATCATTTGGGTCTTGATTATGCAATACAAGGCCAAACAAAAAAGATCGTTTCATGGCTTTTTTAGGGGTTGCATACTCATCAGTACAGCTATCCTTGATATCCCTGTTTGCATGTCCAAAAATGCTAAAAAGAAAACGGAAGTATTATGCAGCCAGTGATAAAAGACAATAACTGTTGTATCAAGAGTGCCAAAGCAGCATTGTTTGGGGTAAAAAAAGAAAACCGCATAGCGGCATCACTTTTGCTGAATGTCAAGGACCAGAGACACTTTTATGGCCGACAATATCTTAATGTTCTGCCGACCTAAAGAAATCTGTGTGATAAAAAACAGCACACTGATAATATTATTGAATATATCTGTGAAAGTGATACACAGTGCAAATGGATGTAAAAGTATATTGGTGAAACTGTGTTTATGTGGAGAGCACTCACGTCGATTTCAATACACAGTCAATCCAGTCTCCACCACACATACATGATGTACATGTACGTGGGGTCAAAGGTAATGGAGGGATTGTGGTGTGGTGGAAAGTCCAACTGTACCCATGGATTCATTTCCAACAGTCCATATAGTTTTAGTACAAAGGTGACCCCTCCTCATGGCAAAAGTATATATATATATATATATATATATATATATATATATATATATATATATATATATATATATATTATTTAATACTGTTTTGTTACTAATTATGTAAAACCTTTATTATATTATACCATGCTACCATGCGCCATTCTGATTGCACGAGAGCTCATTCTACCGATGCTAAAATACTGTTTTAGCACTGATAGCGGTGGTAAAACGGGCCCCTAAACCAGCATTTCGAAAATTGCCCGGTCGGTACATTTGAACGTACCTATCTAAACCATAGACCCTCGACAAAAACCGAAATACTCCACTTTGTTTCGAAGACCGAAGACCGAATTTTGATACACCGAGAAAGTGTGGGTCTGTAACTCACCTCTTGGTGTTTGGGATCAATGATGAAAGACATATCTGAAGCAGCACATTTCGGGTGTGATGCACACAACAAATATTAGGGCGTCAGCACACCGTGCACTTTGCTTGATATTGCGGGAGTCGAGACGCGATATATCCTACCGCTCTTTAAAATGA
Source organism: Ptychodera flava (assembly GCF_041260155.1). Lineage (NCBI taxonomy): Eukaryota > Metazoa > Hemichordata > Enteropneusta > Ptychoderidae > Ptychodera > Ptychodera flava. The sequence continues at coordinate 34,892,301 of NC_091937.1, forward strand.
AGATAGTATTCGTTCATACACAAATAAATTGACACTTCCTCACAGTAACGGTATGTCAGATATTCCTTACCAAAGTTTGGGCTGCAACAGACCGGGGTGTCCTAACGATGTAGACCAAGAATTTCAAAATAACAATGGGATGACTCCTGGCGACTGCGACGGAATTTGACATCAAATGCAACGAGCAGTGTCAGCGTCCAGCTCTCCCTGCATCGGGCAACATACTCTGTACAACTGTTTATCACAGTTGCAGTCATCGCAAGTCTGGATTATTTCAAAACTGCTTGCTTTCTGGTACAATTATTGTCCAAATTATCCGTCAAAAATAGATCCTGTAACTTCATTGTGCCACCTCTGAATGTCGCGACGGTATGCGGTACAGAATGAGACAAATCTATTTTTGTATGCCAAAAAAGTCAGGACTATTGTTCTTACTTATGTAAATTTAAGAAAAAAATTGTTGCTTTTTTCTTTTTATTTGAACTCTTGACCCATTTCTGTGTGACTTCAGCGGGTATTTTTTGACAAGTATAGTGTTCATGTTGCATGCGAATAAAATGCAATGTCGATATGAACGTAATGCGTATTTATCGTAGGATACTGTGTGCCTGTAAGTAATCCCAACTTATAAAAATGCTCGGTCTCGGGCGCAGAATTTCTGATGTTCGATCTCTCAGACGTCCGTTTTCTGCATTTGGTGCTTAGAATGATGAAAATACCCAAGTAAGACAACAAAGGCAAGCAAGTTGATGTAACATAATAGCAATAACCCCCTTCGCAGTCGGGTATATACTAGATTTTGGTACAATTCGCTCCATATAGCACTTGCCTATCGGCTCGTGCTATATGTCGCGCATTGTACCAAAATCTCGTGTATACCCTCCTGCGGCGTGGGTTATTGCTTAATTTTACTTTATGATCAAGACCCCAATTGGGATGCAATTTCAATAAAGCCATAAGTAAATTTACTTATCTCTGATTATTAAAGTTACATGTTTGAAGGCATGCCAAAAAGTGCAACTGGAAGATGCAATTCGTGGCTGGTATGATACATGTCTTAATTCAAAACACACTGACACCCAAAATGAGTATTTCAAAAACAGGTTGACCCCCCCCCCCGAAGAAACTGATCAGTCCCTTATTAATAATGTTGTGTGTGGCAGCGTGTGCTGATGTATAAGCGTTGTTAACTTACTGATCTCGAATGACGGTCTGCAGTTCTTTAATTTGGTCGTTCTGCTTGAGAATTTTCACTTTCGGTCCGAATGTCATCTGATTGACGTTTGGCTTCCTGGCATCCGTTGTTCCTGACTTCTTCTCGCCAGCCATGCTGATGTACGAATTCTGTACGCAAAATTTGACCTCAAGCCCAACAACACCGTGACCTCAGTGATTACGCGTCCAGATATTCATCACCGATAAGAATATAGTTCCAAAAGAAATAAACGCTGTGCTCAAAGAATTAGGGAATTTCAACCGCTAGCAAATCACTATGTTTAAAATAATTGATATGGAATTAAATGTTTGCGTGCTATGGCACATTACGATGTTGATTACGCGCCCAAAGCCCGATCTACTTTTCCCCTTTTTTATATACCCATACTTCCTTGTCCAAAATGGCAGCCCACAGGTTGCCGTCGGACTTGTGTGTCGTCGGTAAATACTTTACGTCAGGCATCGCCCATGGATCAAGAATCAGGATATCACCGCCAATGTACAACCGACGAAGCTGTATATTTATTACTCAGATTTCATTATGCCAGAAACAGGTATTGAATTTTAGAAAACACGATAAACAGCTGTCTTGTATATCGGTCTCCAGCTCAACGCACTCTGTCGTATGGGCAGACCAAACGGTGATCTTCAACATCAAAATTCCTTGCAATGCATGCAGTCACTGCGGTCAGCCATCATGCCTTCGCACAGTCGCTTGTGATTCGGTACACGGCGAACACCCCTCTGTCGTCCTCCGTTTCCTAATCACAGTGTTGCTTGTTGTAGTTAATCGACAGCCAATCAATTGTTGTGGCATTTGCTTCATCATGGAGGGAGGTAGAAAGAAAGACCCCCATGGCTTCATGATGCTCAAAATATAGACTAGCAAAAACAATCCCTTCATTGAAGAAGGTATTATTGAAAACAGTGTATGTAAACACCCATATCCATAGCCAAATTCGGTAACTGGTCGTTTCGGCACCAAGTCGTTTCGGCCAAAGTTGTTTCGGCCTCGCAATTTCCGGCCCAAAGTTATTTCGGCACCGCAACCCAAGACGTTTCGGCATCCCTGTTTCGATTTGTTTTCAAACTGACCGGTCATATTCGTAAGAGTGACCTTTGCGTTCTGACCAGTACTTTTCTGTGCATTTGTGTGACATTTGCCGTGCTGTTTTGGCACCGCTTTCAAACATTTGCCGTGTCGGCGGCTATTGCTATCGATAAACTTGTGTCACAGATTTGAAAATGATATGAAGTTTTTTTCTTACGGTCTCTTACTATGTTCTCACGAAGTGAAGCATGATGTACATGAATGTTATTTGACACTACTTTTTTAGGGTTTCTAGACGTTTCGGCACTAAGTCGTTTCGGCCTCCCGATTTCAGGCCCCAAGTCGTTTCGGCACCGCGACCCAGGACGTTTCGGCACTGCTCAGGGCTATCTGAGGGAACTAGTGCTGGAGCGTATTAAAAAAATGTTGCACATCAAAGCACTAAAAAAGTAGTGTCAAATAACATTCATGTAAATCATGTTTCACTTTGTGAGAACATAGTAAGAGACCGTAAGAAAAAAACTTCATATCATTTTCAAATCTGTGACACAAGTTTATCGATAGCAATAGCCGCCGACACGGCAAATGTTTGAAAGCGGTGCCAAAACAGCACGGCAAATGTCACACAAATGCACAGAAAAGTACTGGTCAGAACGCAAAGGTCATGCTTACGAATATGACCGGTAAGTCAATTACTAAATACTTTGAAAACAAATCGAAACAGGGATGCCGAAACGTCTTGGGTTGCGGTGCCGAAATGACTTTGGGCCGGAAATTGCAAGGCCGAAACGACTTGGGCCGAAACGACTTGGTGCCGAAACGACCAGTTACCCTTTTTTAGTGCTTGGATGTGCAACATTACGCTCCAGCACTAGTTCGCTCAGATAGCCCTGAGCAGTGCCAAGACGTCTTGGGTCACGGTGCCGAAACGACTTTGGGCCTGAAATCGGGAGGCCGAAACGTCTTGGGCCGAAATGACTTGGTGCCGAAACGTCTAGAAACCGCCAAATTCCACGCAAAATTTACATGTCATTCAAAATCCAGTATAAAGTTCTCCACAAGTCATTTCTTAAAACATAGCTGCAAAATTGTAGCGCTACGGTGAGGCGGTCGGTGATTTTTGGTTTTTGCGACTTCGCTCGCCAGTAGCGCTACAATGCCAATGGCCCTGGGGAGTATAAAATAAGCGCATCCCACTGGACTAGGCGTGTTAACCTTGTCGTTTATGGGGTTTGGAATTTTTTCAAACACGTCGATTGCATTCCACAAACATTGAGTGTGGGGCATCCGTTTTTCTGGAGCCGCCATTACTAGAAGTTGGTAATGGCTGCTCCCAGAATTGTAGCGCTACGGTGAGGCGGTCGGTGATTTTTGGTTTTTGCGACTTCGCTCGCCAGTAGCGCTACAATGCCAATGGCCCTGGGGAGTATAAAATAAGCGCATCCCACTGGACTAGGCGTGTTAACCTTGTCGTTTATGGGGTTTGGAATTTTTTCAAACACGTCGATTGCGTTCCACAAACATTGAGAGTGGGGCATCCGTTTTCTGGAGCCGCCATTAGTAGAAGTTGGTAATGGCTGCTCCCAGAAATGTTTTCAGAAAGCAATCGACGTGTTTGAAAAAATTCCAAACCCCATAAACGACAAGGTTAAGTGTAGTATAGTGTTTAGTCTTCAGTAGTGATAAATCGGTACAACCAAATGCAGTAAATATGTAGCATTTCACATCAACACGCCTAGTCCAGTGGGATGTGCTTATTTTATACTCCACAGGGTGATCGGCATTGTAGCGCTACAGGTGAGCGAAGTCGCAAAAACAAAAAATCACCGACCGCCTCACCGTAGCGCTACAATTTTGCAGCTACTTAAAACATAATGTGATGCAATTCCAGTGCCTATGACTGTGTTTTCAGCTGCATCTCTGTGTATGACATAAAACCTCTTGCCTATTGCACTCTGAAAAACAACACTTGTATACAGAAGTATAAACTTGTGCAGTCAAAATGGGTGGTTGCTCTTCAACTGAAATCATGCATACGAACAGAATAAAATTAAGGCATTTTATTTCTTCATTAGATCCACAGATATTCAACTGGACCGGCATGGAAAGGCCATCGTCAAGTCAACAAATCTGGAAAAGTCAGTACCTTTAAACTGCAATGGACACATATGCATCCAGTTTAAAGTTTCATGTACACGTAGAAGCTTAACTCTTTCGCTAGTTTCAGGCCCAACTTTCTCTAACATGCTTGAATAATGCTCCTATATGTAGAGACTCAAGCCTGAAAAGAGGGTGAAGTTGTTGTTGTTGTACAATGAATTGTTGATTTTCAGAACACTACCATCTTCCAACAGAAAGCTAATGAAGAGAAAGTACTTGTACTTATCTCAATATGCCACCTGATCCATTAACATAGTAATATCAAAAAGAAAAAAATCGAAGGATATACCAAACAGACCCTTTTGGTGCAAAGGTCAAATTTTGTCGCCTTTATAAACATACCCCAGGCAATTTTTTGGTCCGCTGTCAGTGACATGGAGCTTGTATGATATGTGGATGTGTGTGGTGTTGTCCATCATGATCAGACATATGTCATCCGGTGTCAAATTTTGTCTCTTTCATAAATATACCCCAGCCAATATTTTATTCAGATTTTTGTGCAAATTTCGTAAAAAAAATGTAGCTCAGATGTAATGTAATGTCCATTCGATCCAAAATTATCACAGAAAAATTCATGAAAAAATTGCAAAATGTTGCACTAACATTTTGGTGGAAAAAATTACAGCACTCAAAGTGTTAAAAGCATTACCAAATGCCAATTAATTGTCTGCCTTAACTTCAAGCATATGTAATGTTGTTTCCTGATCCCTCATTCACTGTTGATAAATTTCTTGACTTCAAGAAAAATTGCATTCATCTGTGTTCATGCAAAAACATGCAAAAACACTGTCAAGTGCAATATTTCGGATGTCACCTGATTTTAACAGTCATCAGTGTTGATTTATAAAAACAAACACATCATGACTCAGCATGTGTTATCATGTACAAAATAGCAGCAACTTTATCTGTCCCAGTTACACTCGATCATTGTCTTCTGGAATGCAAACCAGTCTCATTTGCATAGTCACAGTCTTTGTAATTTAAATTGTTTCTTGCAACAAGGAATATAAAATGCACTTTTGATGGCATTTTTATTAGATTCATACTAATTGTGAAGACTATAAAAACACCGGCATTGTGAAGCCTGTATAAACACTGGACTGTTCACACTTTTCAGGCGGGGATTAAATTGTACTAGATTAACCTGCATCTCAAATATGTGGATAAGAAGTGTCAAAAATTATATCAACTTTCAGTATATTCTTATTTTACATGTCGAAATCCCTGCTTCATGATTAATTTGTCATGAGGAAAGAAATATTTCACCTAAATCATTACAACACCTTGTTTCTGAAGATTTTCTGAGAATTACAATAAAAAATGCTGAAAGCAAAAGGGATGATGAATCACTGTTTTTGTAAGCCTTTCATGAAGCCGACCAGAATAAAACCTGTATCCATCTAGGCCAAAAATATTCTGAAGGCACACCAAAAAATTACTCATTTTGCCCCATTTTGCATAGAAAACAGATTTGAACCAAAATTTTAAGCAAAAAGGGTTAAGTTGCCTTTATTGTCAGTACCATTTGGAATGCTAGCATCTTACATACCTTTGCTGTCAGCATCATTTGGAATGCTAGCATCTCACATACCTTTGCTGTCAGCATCATTTGGAATGCTGTCATCTCAGGTACCTTTACTGTCAGCATCATTTTGAATGCTAGCATCTCAGTTATAATCCTAAGTAATATCTGTATCATATTTTGATTTTTGTTGCTTTGTGTTACAGTCCAGTCAGCTGCCAGTTGTATCACCAGTTCTCTATCGTGATTGTTTTCATGGTCATGGCCCCAATGGCTTGATAAATTCAACAAGTCAAAACGATAGTGTGAGTGGATGGGACATTATGAAAACCATGACAACCTACATATGGCCTAAAGATGCCCCTGGAATTAGAGCACGAGTTGTTGTAGCTTTAGGATTATTAGTAGGCTCCAAGGTATGTTAGAAACATTAATGTACTCAATTTAGTATGTACCTGGCATACTTCATGTGAAAGTGGCCATACTTAGTCTATTTTCCCTTTTAATTTAAACACGTAAGACATTTTTGAAACAGTATAATACAACATAGTGTTACTTACCTACTTGTAAAGACATAAATAAGCAAACCTAATGGAGAATTGGTCCTTGCATCCACATTGCTCACTTTCCCAACATGAAAGGTACAGTAGACTGTGCAGTATGTATTGATATATATGCATAATCCTAAAATCCGTACTGACCTATGGGAGTCCAGTAGGGTGCTGGCTTTATTGATGCTTACGTGCATAATTCTAGAATCGCTACTGACCTATGCTAGTAGCATAGGGCACATTGGTGAAAAACTTATGTAGGGCTAGGATGCTATATAGTGATAAATATTGTCACCATTTTGATGTCGGTGTATGGTGTACAGCCTGAACAAAATTTTGAAAAGCACACGGAAACTAATTTATCTGTTGCTTCTGTGTTTCTACCATACAGCTTATCAATGTACAGGTGCCGTTTATATTCAAATATGCCATTGACTACCTCAATACAACTCCGGCAGAGATAGCCACAAGTAGCACTGTTGGTGGTGTGGTGACTGTGGCATCAGCTATGGTCTTAGGATGTGAGTATAATTTGGATCTGTTTGTATCGAATTAATTCCTGAGCATGATGCATTTCATCTGCAGAAACTGTAATCACGTACAGGGCTCGAACTTAACGGTTGCCCGCTTGCCCGGGGCCAGTAAAACCTTACATTGGGCTGGTAAAATAAATTACACTTGCCCGGTCAGGCAAGTGATAGACTTTGATAAAATTTACATGTTCTGGGAATAAAAAACTCAAGAATTTTTGTTAAACAATGTTCGCTGTTTCAAGTCACTAAAGCGGGTATCACAACCGACAAGCTGGACGTCAACATTCAGCGAGTGATATTCAGCTGTTGTCTTTCCTCCCTCGGGAAGTCTAATCTCACCTGCTTGTCGCTAGTAACTCCAAGGGGGTGTTGGTCAGTAATTTCAACAGCCACTTTGCACGCGGTGACCTGACTGAGACAACGCAGACTGTACGTCACAGCGAAGCAAACCACCCTGTTTTCATGTACATTTTTGAAATCTACGCCTGACAAAGTCACAGATTCCGGAACAGGATCTGTGTCAGGGGATACAGTACACGTTCAACCGGCCGGCCACTCAGAAATCGACGGTGATAAAGCTATAGCGGTCGCAGCATCGAGTTCAGTGGAAAGTTAAGTGAAGAAGCAGAAGTGCGACATATATGAAAGGAAATGACAACGGGAGTTTCAAAACTTCTGGAAAAGAGATTTGCTGATGCGAATATCGATTGATGGGCCACCCCTTCAACTGTATGACCCCAATCCTGCACTAGAATATTGGTAGACGAGTGGGCAGAGATCACGAAGACCAACACTAATGGATCGTAACAATTAACACGATTATCAATACAGACAAAACAGAACCTGCATTGATATGATGCCGTCAGCCACATTTTGAGATTGCTTGGTCTTCGTGATCTCTGCCCAAACAATGTAAACAGACAAAAAAATCGGGCAAGTACGTAATTTTGTTCCTCGGGCAAGTAAAATTTCTGGAAAGTTGCCCTGAGGGCAAGTAGGTAAAAAAGTTAAGTTCGAGCCCTGATGTATCTAGCCTGAATATTGGTATGAAAGAAAGGAATGTTTAATAGGGAGTCAGAATTTATGTATCATTCTGTGTGTTGAGTCCTGGTGATAAAAACTGAAATAGCAATCACACTCATGTAACATGGCATGAAAACTGGTCCAGTAAACAACTCATTCAAGAAAGTATCATTATGTCAATGAGACTTCTTTGTTTACAATGTTAGATAGGATCATTGTGAACTCTGTAAAATCGTATGTAGTGCTATATGCCACATCTGTCAGTATTCCAAAATTTTCTGATTTCTGAATGACACAGTGTAACTATTGAAACATTGTATTAAGGCAAAGTTAGACATGCTGTGACATTTGAGTGACATTTGTGTCGTATTTGGCATCACTACACTTATCTTTTATTAGTTAAATATTTTTGACAAAGCTTTGAGAATTTGTTTGAACGTCAGGTCTGAGGAAAATTTCCAGAAAAGGTAAACCATGTACCGGTAGTTTAATATTAAATGAATTTCTCTTTTGACTGCTGTGTTCCATCAGTGTGTTTGTAGAGAATACAAGTGATTTATTCAGAATTAATTTATCAGAAACAGGGGACCATTGATTGAACAGCCATATTAGTATGAGATGTCACGTAGTACCGTACTGCATATTTAGTCTTTTTTACTTTTCTTTCAATGAACTTGTCGGGGAAGATGAATATCATTATATGTTTGTTTGTTTTATAGATGGAGCGGCAAGAGCCAGTGCTGCTTTCTTCAATGAATTTAGAAATGCTGTTTTTGGCAAGGTTGCTCAGAATTCAATCCGAAGGGTTGCCAGAAATGTCTTCATACATCTCCATTCCCTTGATTTGAACTTTCATCTGTCAAGGCAAACTGGAGCATTATCAAAAGCTATTGACAGAGGCAGCAGGTATGTGTAACTATTATGTTCAGTGTGTCTGATAATCTTGACAGATTGCATTTGTTCAAAATAAAAAAAATGAGTCCTTATCTACATCATTCTCTTCAAAGGGATATTGTTTTATGTATTTGTTGAAATTATGATGAAATGTGCAGTATTTTCACAATATGGCTGTTTGGCGATATGCTGATTGTCTACAACTGTTGTACATAGCCAACGTGTATACCCTACATGTATGTACTGTGACATATGTATATGCATTTGAGTATGTTTTGTGAAATGATCCAATTTGGTTGTCATGCATTGATTTAATGGTTTGCTTATCTTTAGCTTCTACTGATGTTTAACAACACACACACGCCTATATATCCATCATGCAGCTGAAAAGATCATGATATGAAGATGATAATTTGATTTCATGTCATGATCTGAGATGGCTACTCCACATTGATATTTTCAAGTTGCTATGACATAGGCATATCCATTTCTTCATAAGGGGTACATCACATCCAGGGCTCCCCCTAAGTCACCAAAATGATTAGCCAACTCATTAGCCAAATCAAAAATCTTTTGCCATTTTGAGTAACTTTTAGCCAGTTTATGATCTCAAGTGTGGCAACAGCTTTCTCGTCATTCAGGATCCCTAATTTTACAAATCAAGATGTTTTGTATGATGTTCATGATGGTTTTTACATTAAAGAAATATGTGTTTAGTTTTTGCATTTATAATTTGTGTTTTTATGACTTTTCAGGGATAGAAATCCTTTTTGGTGGTAAACTTTAAACACCAGAAATAAAATTAGGTAACAATTGAATTCTAAAAATCTGGTAGCAATGTTCAGTGTATATTACAAGAGGTACAGATTGAATATTTCTGCCACATTCAGTTAGTATTCACAGTATGATAGCTTGTCATAAGTTACAGGCTTCTCTTGTGGCAAATTTATGCAGTCTTCCATAACCTAAATGTTTGAGACACACAAGTAAAACAATTTTCCATGCAGAAGACAGCATTTATGGTATAGCACAATGGCAGTGTAGATACGATTATTGTGGTATTTAAGGCCCCGGTTTTACTTGTATGGCATAGATGTGATCAAGCGGTACTTTTCTTGAGACAAAAAGGGCTTGGCCAAACAGAACTCTTGTAAAACAAGAACAACGATATATGTTCATTTAAATTACTCACTGTTTGAGGGCATTCATTGTTTAATGATTATGATAACATTTTAGCCCAGATATATTTCCATTTGATATTTTGATATCATCAAGAAATGTCTGATGATGTTCACTTCTAGATCATTAAACTGGTTGAATCTACAAAAATATTAAAATCATTCAGAATCACATAATTTCTTGTATAAGTTATAGCAGTTTGAAAGTAGGCCGAATGGGAGTCAGTCAAGCTGAATGCCATTTAAATTGGCATTCACTTCTAGATCATTAAACTGATGGAATCTACAAAAATATTAAAATCATTCAGAATCACATAATTTCTTGTATAAGTTATAGCAGTTTGAAAGTAGGCCGAATGGGAGTCAGTCAAGCTGAATGCCATTTAAATTGGAAGGCAGCAAAATTACCTTTCACCTATTGGACCACCCTAGGTGGTTTCTTGAGAACCATAATTGTGTAATTAGGGGGTCTTCATGCATGACATCACATGATGAGATGACCTAGACTTGACCTTTCAGAAAACCTCAGATTTTCTCCTTTTCCTTTGTATTATGGCTCCGTTTGTGAAAGTTTCCTTTGAAATTATGGTTTTTACTATCAAACTGAGTAGTTGCAGGCCAAATTTTGATACAGCAAAGAAGGTAAAACTTTTGATAGACTCAAGGACGACCCAGGGACTCACAGAAGCAAAGCAGGCCTCAGTGTATTCATGGCCGTTACGTTCATGATGTATTGTAGTATCGAACAGCAACAGTGTTTGTTTTACGTACCAGGAAATTTGTAACTTTGTAGAAAGGAGATTAAACTGTTTCAATACATTGCAACTTTGTAGGAAGGAGGGTAAACTGTTTCAACATCTTACAACATTTTATTGTTAGGTGTAGTTTTCTGTTGAGGAGGTCTAAGAATTCAATAGCCACTACATTCGCCAAACAGGAATTTTGTAGCCATTTTTAACTTTCTTTCGCATTTGGCGAATTGGCGAATAGGTAGCGGGAGCCCTGACATCATGTTCTCCCAATTTTCCAACAGGAAGAGTTCCATACACGATAACTTGTTTCTCTTATGTTTCCATAGTAAAAACACGTCCAATTACAACATGCAAACTGTTTTAATCTTGCTTTTTGATTTTACAGGGGCATCAATTTTGTGTTGTCTGCATTGGTATTCAATATCGTACCAACTATCTTTGAAGTTTCCCTAGTCAGTGCCATATTAGTAAGTATAAAGAGAGAAATTGATCAGTTGTCTTTTCTGTGGAAAAATAAAGGACATGCAATAAAGTACTTGTTGTATAATTCAGTTGTAGACATGTGCATAGTTGTTTTTAGATGTAGACTCAAGTACAAAAACTGGTTCCATTTAAAAAGAAAGTTTAATTTGTAATTGACATTTCATCCAGCTGAGTTTCTTTTCTTATGTGTATCTGTTGACAGTACTACAAGTGTGGTGGTATGTTCACCGCCGTAACTCTCAGCTGTCTGGCTGCTTATGCGGCATTTACATTCAGTATAACATCATGGAGGACAAAGTTCAGAGTTCAGATGAACAAAGCTGACAGTGAAGCTGGTAACCAAGCAATTGATTCACTGATTAACTATGAAACAGTCAAGGTATTCAACAAAGACACCGTGTTAAGGTAGAATGCACCTATAAAGACTTAAACTTGTTTTCCTCAAGGAATCATTCAACCGTTCTCTTTCAAAATCAAGAACAAAAATAGGGGGTGATGGTGCAAATTTTGGTACTGGAGAAACAAATAACCCAAGATTTCCTGATATTTGACATTCAGAATGGCCACCATCCCTGTCTAAACTCTATGGAGAAAAATAAAATTTCTAAATTTCAAAAAACAAAACCAGCGAAAAGTTTTCTTACACTAAGAGCTTTGAAATGAACCCCTACAAGTGGTATATCAGAAAAGAATTGTAAAGGCCCGAATATCTGTCCCCGAGGTGCTTTCTACCTTTAGAATGCACCTCTGGGATATATAGTTGGACTCTCAAACTTTTCCATTTCTTTTCTGATCTACCACTTGTGACGGCTCACTTTGAAGCCCTTGAAAAAAGAACAACTTTCACTGTCTTAGTTTTTGAAAATCAAAAATTTTGTTTTTCTCCATAGAGTTGATACAGGGATGGCCGCCATTTTTCATTTCAAATATCAGTAAATCTTGACTTGCTTCTCTTGTACCAAAATTTGCAAGTGATCCCAATTTGTATTCTTGAAAGAGAATGGTGGAAGATTACTCGAGGAAAGTTTGAGCAAAAGTTTTGGTCTTTCATTTTTGAGGCGCATACTACCTTAACTTGGCATTACCTATGTGGTGTACAGGCATTTCTTATATACTCATGTTATCGTAGGAAGTCATGCAATGCTTCTCCGTGAAAAAAGTCACATAATTATCAGTTTCTTTAATCGTGACATTATAGAATTTGGCTTCCAGTTTTTCTTAGTGAATATCTTGAGTAAATTGGAAACTGATCAGCTGGAGAACACACTGTAAAAGAAATGTTTATTCAGACTTACAGAATACTTAATACACACTATAGAAACCAATATGAAACAAATCAAAGTATGTTTGCATTTCAATGGGACAACACACTGGTATTCTGTTTGTAAAGTGTAGAAAATCTTTTTTTCCCAATTCAATATGTTATTATGATACCTTAGCTTTCTTCAATTTCTAATATTCTGGCATTTATCGGAACAAAATAGCTATTTCTGGTGTGTGCCTCCAAAGCAGTATGTACATAAAAATGTTTTGACGCTCTTTAATTAAACCTATTCATACTTTAACACTTTCACTGCGGGAGAGGGCGCATTCTGCGCCAACGGCCAGACTGCGGGAGGCGCGTAAACGCGCCAAGAACGTACGCGTTTACATGCGTTCGATATACGTTTGCTTTGTTCGATCTTTACCATGTTTGTTGACTATTTCCTCAAGTCTAATGTAACGGACGAGGTAGAGGTCAAACCTAAATGAGCATGCGCGCCAAATTTGTAAATAGATGCCGCCATATTTAGTCATTTCTCGGCCGTGATTTGTAAGGATCGTGTGATCGGTTGTTGTTTTCCTTTCAGAGGGCATTTAAAAATGACGATGCGGGCACAGTTTAACACCCACTATGCCCTTGAGCATGTTTTTCTAGACACTAATAGTGAAATTGTCACTGATCGTGAAACTAAACTCGACGGAGATAGCGGAACTCAAATTTCAAATTACAACTCTAATACCAAACTTCAATATGTTCCCAAACCAGTTGAGCAAAGACCGAGATCGCAAGCAAGACAGGAAGGTAGGCCAGCTGAGCATTTTGAGAGGAAAGTGCGACAAAGGGCCGGTGTCCGACGTCACAAACGTTGATGGGGTATCCTGTGGATGTTGTACGACATCAATCTATCAATGACAATTACACATCGGTCTGGTTACCAGTATATAAGCTTATAATATAGCTCTCTTTTGAATGTCAGATGATACCTGTTGTTCGGATTTGAACTTGTAATAAATATGCATATTAATCTTATTTATGTGGAATATGTTTTAGAGTATGTGTTCCCCCTACTGAATTTGAGTTGATAAAATGTAAGCAGAAATTTTTAAAGTATTACGCCGAGAAAAATATATTTATATACTGAAATAACAAAAATGCATCAATTTTTGATTTTTTTTTGTCGAATCCAATATGGCCACCATGATCACGTGATCTTCAAGGTGTGTCACATGACCTTTTGTGCATTTTTATGATGCTCTGTCATATTGCAATACTCATTGAAAAAACTGTCCCGAATACTCTAATAATTACAAGATAAAGCACATGCATGTAAATCAGTATTTACAAGCCATATTTCCATAGAAAACTACGCACAGGAATGCACGTATAAAAATTAATTACGCAGTGAAAGTGTTAAAAGAATGAGCTGACTTGTCCATGCATTCAGTTTGATTGCTGTTAAATGATACAGAGCTGATGTAAAGCTGTGAGACAGTATCCATGTATGGTATGATTCATTCCCTCATAACCAGTGATCCACATTGTATTTCTACAAAAATTGGAACATTTGCAATTAATTTTGGCCATTGCATACTCCTTATTGAAGCTTTCATCTGCAAGTATAGTTTTATGTGGTAAAAGGTCAGTAAATCTCTGTATCAAGCATTTTGGCAAATCTAAAGTTGTGAGTTAATGGTACCATTTGACATTGTTCTTTCAGTATTTCAATAATGAGAAATTTGAAGCTCAAAGGTATGACAAAGTTCTTGCAACGTATGAGAAAGCATCGCTGAAGACAACTACAAGTCTAGCTGTCCTCAACTTTGGTCAGAATTTGATTTTCAGCTCATCATTGGCAGCTATTATGGTTCTTGCAAGTAAAGGAATTATTGCAGGTAAATTAATGAAGTACCTTGTATCCAATGAGCTTATAAAACGCCCCTTTAACAATTTTTATATCAACATTGAATAACGTAATGGGAGGTATCTTCTACTAGTTCTAGGTTATTTTGACAAAAAAAATATACAGCAATTACAGATATAGTTCAGAATGAGTATATTTGCTGTTAGACCAAGCTGAAGGTAAGACATGGCTAGTGGTAGTGACCGTACAGCAGGACATAATGAACACCTATTCATTTTCAAATTAGAGACGGCCAACCATATTATGTTGCCGTTGTTAGTCATGGTCATTTTAGGGAACTCTTAGGCAGAAGAGCACTTTAGACCATTAACATTATAATTAATTTAAGACTATTAGTTCAAAGATAGCTATGTGTCACCTGATATCTAGCCCTATCATCTAGTATATGTGTCACCTGATATCTAGCCCTACGACCTGGTATCGTATACTTTATTAACACACATCATTCCATCACTGTCAAATGATGTTTAGCCCTAGCACTTGATATATCATGAGTCAGCTGATGTCCAGCCTTATTTAGAAATGAGACCATGGTTTTTACCTTCTCGTGTCTATTTATAGACAGAGAAGGTATTAGAGTTGAAAACCAGTATGCTGGTGTCAACTACTTCCGTCTGTCAATACTTCCGTCTGTCAAGATCCGTTGACGTCATGCCATTGTGATGGGTCATATCATAAACTGGTGGGGGTGTTCATGGTTCAGGTTGAGGTGCAGGAGAACGATTTTGAGCTGTGACAAAAATCAAAAGGGACTTAGCGGCATAGCCACAGTGTTAAGCCTTTCTCCAAGGTTCTTAGTTGACTACGATCTATTACAGACTACTGAGCTGACGTTAGGGGTACTCACTTTGTGTTTGCTCACTCTGTGTGCGCTAGTGTTTGGTACTGAGTTGCGTGGATATCCCCTCATGGCCTCACGTGCATGATATGGGCCTGTTGCATAATCTGCAGATGATCATATGCCTCTGAGTCTGAAAACGGTCATTGTGTAAGCCTGTCGGCATTTTCCTTGCATTTTTTCTCATTAAATTTTGCAAAATATCGGCGAGTACCTCAATATTTCAAGATAACTCTTTCTTCCCAATCGTTTCCTGGAGTTTCAGAGTCATATGAACGAAAATGAGTGAAAGTTTTAGACAGGAAAATCGGACGTCGGCCATGTTCAATGTTTACAGTACAATCAGAAGTTTATGTGGAGGAAATAACTAACAAACACTGTTCATGATGCCCGCCCTCTAGAGGCAGACCTTCCTATGTGAAGTATCACATTTGATGCTTGTGGAAAGCTTGACCACACAAGGAGCATTTTAACTTTTAGAAAATGACAAATTGAATAAGAAGGTATTCTGAAAATGTCAAATACTGAGGAAAAATGCGCAAATATTCAAAATAAACAGGTTAACTGACTGGTCAGCTATAAAAAACAATGAAAATGTTTATGATCAAAAGTTTTTGAGATGCGCACATTTTAGCAAATACAGAAATTATTAATATTATAAATATAAGACCAAACTATTTTTTCAGGGATGGGATAGGTTGGAAATGAGGGTTGAGAGACTAAGGCACTCCTATTGCTGCATGTGGATGCAGCCACACCATTTCATTTACAGCATACTTATTCACTGTGTTGTGTTCAAGTTCCATATTGTACTGACTGTCATACAAGGATAACATAAGCAAATCAATCAAATTAGAAAAGGATCAATGCTGTTGTGTGATTTTGCTGAACATGGCTGATTTTAATATTTCGCCCTATATATTTGGTATCCAGCAAAGGCATATTTTGATGTAAAGTCAAAATTAACACTACATTGCGGACAATATATGTTACCGTTTCTGCATGAACTTTTCTTTTTAATTATAGTATAGTAGTACTTTGAACAGATTAACAATTATCGTGATGTCAACCCATATTTTACATCACAAAGACTGTAATTCTGCCAATTTTTTTAATTTTTCAGTCATTTTATAAATTTTGCACTGAACAAGATGATTGAACAAATTGCAATGTTTGAATTTGTAAACTCAAAGAATAAAAATCCTTTGGTCACAGATTAAATTATTTTTGAAAAGAAATTTACTCTTAACACTTTTAGCATATATTCTTTACACGGTCATGTATTTCAAGGAAAATATGCCTATTAAAAACAGTAATTTCTTCACTTTCAATTTTTTTTCAATACTATGACAATTATCAGCAATGAGGTTTTACAAACACAAGACCAGATAAGCGTTTTTCATCATTTCCACAGGACTCTTTGGAAAATCCATTAAAAACAGTTAAAAGTAACTTAAAATGATCACTTGGTATACATTTAATTTACAGATGCCAGGTTGTGTATTTCACATGCACTCAGGTCAGTAGGGAAGTGCATCATTACTATTTGGACTGTTAATTCTTATTTCTGAATTATTTAACTTTCTTTTCCACATTGAACTATCTTTAGGCAGTTTATACTGTAGGTTAGAATTTTTTTGATTGATGTATTTAATCATCTTTTGGGTTCTTTGGGTCCATATCCCACCTCATGCCCCTACATCATCAACTATTTACCAACAACTCCATGCCAACAATCAATTACCTGACCTGGCCACACATTAGAGAAGGTACAGCGTCATTGACGGTATTTTCTGTTGTTCTCTTTAGCCTGCATTATTTTATTAGTTGCTTTTGCAGTTTGATAAGGGTTCTGCTCCAGAATAAAACAGATATATGTAGTTCTATAGACTTAGTATGTCAAAAGATCATGTGATGACAGTAAACAAACCCACATGTTCAAACATGAATGGAAATACACATATTTCTGTGTGCGTTTATGCATTTGGTTTTGCTTGTACCATGGTCTGTTTGAGTTCCAGGTTTAACCTTATTTAACTCACAACCAAGGTATTATGATATTGATCTGAAACGATGTAAGTGTGTACTATGATATCATTGTTTTTTCAGGAAACATGACAGTAGGTGATCTAGTAATGGTGAATGGACTGCTTTTCCAACTTTCCTTGCCTCTCAATTTTCTTGGTACTGTGTATCGAGAAATCAGACAGTCTCTGATTGACATGACTGCCATGTTTAATCTTCTGAACTTAGACACAAAAATCAAGGTAAAGTAACATTGCTTTTTATTTTGAATGAGAAACATTGGGTTATTAAGGATTTGAATTCTTTGATAAAATAGGATTTCTTTGATAAAATTCATCTTCCATTACATTGAGATAAATACAGAAAGAAATGAGTATAGTGAAACCTGTCTAAACCAAACCCTGTCTAAACTGGAAACATGTCTAAACTGAACCCTTTTCCAAGTCCCATTCCAATAGAACTCTGCGTTAAAAGGACCTCTACACACCAAACACCACTCCATACTGAACAATATTCTCAGTCCCTGAATCGTTCAGTTTAGACAGGTTTTAACTGTAGATGGTTTGGATATGGTTGTCACAAAGTAAAGCATACCATGTCTTGCTCAAGAAACTTACAGTTAAATGGTCATAAACAAGGTCCCAAACCTTTGGTTCAACTTCACTTGTAAACAGCTGCAAATACTGGTTTAAACAAATGTTTTTGTTATTGTAATATTCATTCTCCCCTGCCCTCAATAGTGGGAGAATGCAATCTCCATTCAATCATGGTGAAAATATTTCCAGATAGTCTTTTGTAAATTAGCTATTCCAGAAAAATTGTGGCATCTTCTTTGTTGTAATTCACCAATGGCAACATTCTCTACAAGATAAAACAATGTCAACTACAGTCTGAGAATTTACAGAAAATACACTTGTAAAATATCAGTCACCTATTTCAACTATCTTGAAATTCCAGCAGGATACATTTGTTCATTCATGAGTGTCTTCTCACAGTTTAGTTGTAACACTAAAACATCTGATCGGAAAGTCAATAGCTGCAATGAGGTTGAGGTTATTCCAAAGTTACCTAGATGAGATGTGTGCAAATTGTGGTGAATCTACAGAGTTGAATTTTAAGGCATTCTTTGTGATTTTAGGTCAAAAAACTTTTTTTTCAAAACTACTCATCCGACAGCTTTGAAATTTGGTGAAGTGGTTGTCCTAGGAATGATCCACCTGAAATATCTGCACAATGTAGTGAAATATGCAATGTTGTATTTTATAGATGATGTTGTAATTTTTGATGAAAAAATCATATTCTTCACAGCTACTCATCTCATAGTTTTGAATAGTGATACATACTGCTTCCTAGGGTTGACCAAGTTGAGATGCATGCAATTGTGGTGAAATCTGCCATATAATATTTTTAGAATTATTTTTGTGATTTTCAGTCAAAAATCATATTCTTCAAACTACTCATCTGACATTGTTTGAATTTGGCATGAAAGTATCTTTGGATAAACAAGTTTAGATGTTTTCAAATTGTGGTGAAATCTAGTTGTTTTCTTTTTAAGAATATTTCCACTAATTTGGTCAAAAAATCAAAACTACATCTGTAAAACGTTTTTATGCAAGTCCCTAGTGATGACATTTTAGATCAGTACAAATTGTTATGAAATCTACAATGTGTTTAAGACTTTTACAGGACCAGCAAATTTTGGATTTTAGAATTTTACCAGTGTGTGCATTTTTAAGCTTGTCTTGAGAACCATAGAGGAGCAACAGTGCAGTGTAATTGATGTGATTTGTTAAAGTTTTTCATGTTTTTTAACCACATTTGATGAAACAATTTGTCATGATATCATGTTTGAGTAAGCTGATGTTTATAAAAACATTGTCTGTTTAACACTCACATAATTTATTGTCAATGGTTGATACAAGTCCTCAGTCACTAAACACTGTTACAGCAATTAAAAATTGATATCTCTGTAGGATCAAGGGAATGCACAACCACTTGATGTGAGTTCAGAGGAAGCTACCATTACATTTGAAAATGTTACTTTTGGATACACACCTGGCAAGAAGATCCTGGATGATATGTCATTTACAATTAAAACTGGACAAAAAGTTGCTGTTGTAGGGGGTAGTGGATCAGGGTAAGTGTTTGGACCATTGTTTGGGTGGCCTGGGGAGGGGGAGGGGTAATTGATCCTGATAAGTGGATAAGCTAATTTTGAGGGTAAATGGCCTGGAGTAAGTCTAAATTTATTCAGGATAGGATCATAGGGTAACTATTTTGAACAGTTTTGGATGTCAGTAAGATGAGGATTGATCAGATGGGTAACAAAAGTACACTTTCTTCACAATGATTGTCACTTACTGAGCTTAGTGACAAGTAACCAGCCACTGTGACACAATAATGGTCACACACTGAGGTTTGTGACAAGTGATCAACAAGTATGACACAATGATTGTCACACACTGAGGTTTGTGACAAGTGATCAACCACTGTGACACAATGATTGTCACACACTGAGGTTTGTGACAAGTGATCAACCACTGTGACACAATGATTGTCACACACTGAGGTTTGTGACAAGTGATCACCACTGTGACACAATGATTGTCACACAATGAGGTTTGTGACAAGTGATCAACCACTGTGACACAATGATTGTCACACACTGAGCTTTGTGACAAGTAACCAGCCACTGTGACACAATAATGGTCACACACTGAGGTTTGTGACAAGTGATCAACAAGTATGACACAATGATTTAGGAGGGAATAAGTTGTCTTCCTGTACAAGTACAATTAACCATGCTTAATGGCATCTGTACAGAGATTGTCATCATTGAGATCTTTGATTTTAAAAAAGCAAATCCCGGAATTGAGTCATTATGATAAGCTTGACATGAATTATTTCTTCTTTCCAGCTTCAAAATAAAACAGTACTGAGGAAGTTATTGTAGTCAGTCTGAAGTGACTTCCATTTGTTAAGCTGCCATTTCAAACTAAGTTTAACCCTTTTCCTGTCAAGTCCATATTTTCACAAACAGGGCAAGATGGTTAAAATTAATGAAACACAACATATTCCATATGGTGTATTTTAACATAATACTGTATATTTGAAGGCTGTTGAAAACATTAATACTGTAAACTTGATTTTTTTTGGACTAAAGATGCTATAACATACCAAGCCAAGTGGGTGAAAATACATCATTTTTTGGCTCAATACCGCTTTTTAACTGACTTGGCTGATGGGAAGTAATAATCTTTATACTGTCTGGCAGGAAAAGGGTTAATGCTTCAATGAATTGGATTATTCAATGTAGCAAGTAGCTTGGAATATTGAATGTAGCAAGTAAAACACTACACTGTAATTGGACTCTGATAATGACATTGTTTTGTTCATTTTGACTGATTAGGAAATCAACGATAGTCAGACTATTGTTCAGGTTCTATGATCCTCAGTCTGGTAGAATACTCATCAATGGACAAGATATTAGAGATGTGTCATTAGACAGTCTACGTAAAGCTTTAGGTGTTGTTCCACAGGTAAGTAGACTGGTCTGTTGTATCTTCAGGGTAGACTGGACTCTTCATAAATATAAATTAACAGGATTTCTGCCACCTGCATGTATTGAAATAAAAAATAAAAATTATATTTTTGGAGGAGATCTGCCTCTATGATGTAGCTTAATAATGTCACAATGGGTGTTTCTGTTCAAATATACAAACTGTTATGCCCTCCCCCCACCTCTCATTAACAGTCTCACAATGTTACTACTCCTCTTTCATTTACAGTCACCCCAACAATGTCATTCCCTCCCTCTCATTTGCATACACACCTAGACCTTTATTACTCCCTTCCATTTACACACACCACTACACTTTTATTTCTCCCCCTGGTTTACACTCTTTCCATACTGTTATTCCAACACACCTACACTGGTATTTTTCTCCCTCAATTGCACAGACTACTGTTAGTCCTCCCCCTTGCATTTACATACATCCCCACACTCTAAATCATGCACTTTCATTCACACTGAGCACTCATCACATTGTTTTCTTTGCACTTACACTAACACACTCTCTACTTTCTCTTTCTCATTTACACTCAATCTTTCTGACCAATGGTTCACCTTTACCACAAATCACTGTTGTACAAAGACATTTCTAACTGTTTTCCACTCTGTGTAATCTGTGATAGGATTCAGTATTATTCCACAACACCATCTTGTACTATCTCCAGTATCTAACTGTTTTCCACTCTGTGTAATCTGTGATAGGATTCAGTATTATTCCACAACACCATTTTCTACATACAATGTCCAGTATCTAACTGTTTTCCACTCTGTGTAATCTGTCATAGGATTCAGAATTATTCCACAACACCATATTCTACAATGTCCAGTATCTAACTGTTTTCCACTCTGTGTAATCTGTGATAGGATTCAGTATTATTCCACAACACCATATTCTACAATGTCCAGTATCTAACTGTTTTCCACTCTGTGTAATCTGTGATAGGATTCAGTATTATTCCACAACACCATATTCTACAATGTCCAGTATCTAACTGTTTTCCACTCTGTGTAATCTGTGATAGGATTCAGTATTATTCCACAACACCATATTCTACAATCTGCAATACGGTAACTTAGACGCTACAGCAGAGGATGTTTACAAGGCAGCTAAGGCAGCAGACATTCATAGGAGTATAGTTAAGATGCCACATGGATACGATACACAGGTTGGAGAAAGGGGACTTAAACTCTCAGGTTTGTTCATTTTGTTAGTCCTTGATGTAATGGTACACGTATCTAATAATGTCATCAGTGGTTGTACATATGTTTGCAACTTGATTTTAGTTTCATGAGATATAAAGACAGTTGTTACCTTTGCATGTCTAAAATTGATCATAATATGTACCCAACTTTTTTGCAGGTGGTGAAAAACAACGAGTTGCTATAGCAAGGACAATGTTGAAAAATCCAGCCATTGTTTTGTATGATGAGGCCACATCATCATTAGACTCTATCACAGAACAGGTGAGTCTTATAATGGTATCTTCCATACATCATCATTAGATTCTATCACAGAACAGGTGAGTCTTATAATGGTATCTTCCATACATCATCACGAGATTCTATCAGAGAGTAAGTGATTCGTATGATAGTATCTTCCATATATCATTATTAGATTCTATCATAGAATGGTTGAGTCTTATAATGGTATCTTCCAGGTCAATCTCATATGTATCTCTGACAATGCCAGCTGATGTTATCGTTAAAAAGAGACATAATCTCAAAACACTTGCGATAGATTGAATGAAATGAGTTTAGGCATGTCTGTAAAATAGCTCTGGATGTTAAAGAAAATTGTAACAAAATACCTGCCTTGTAGTCATTTTAAACTTTATTGCAAAATAAATATGCATGCATATATGCTATACACTATACTGTTCTTGTTATGAAGTTTACGAGAATTTGCTCAAGGTTTGTGTTTGTAAGGGTTGGGGATGAACAGAACCAAACGAGTTTGTCACTCTAGATGTTGTCCATGTTGACTACAAATTGTTTCCACATGGGGTGAGCAACCTGGCCATTTTAGTATCCATTGACCTTTGACCTTATGATACAAAAATGTCTGATTTGTCAATATGTGAGAATATCAGTCTAACTTTGTTGACAGCCATAGTGCATAGGATCACTTTGTCATGACTGCCAAGTGTGTAAACTAATACATGTACATGTGAAACAGAGTTCCATTTCTTTATGTTTATTCTCTTTCCCATTCGTACCAACCTCTTTACCATAGCATATACCGGTAGTTTTGTTCCTATTTTTGATATTGGTGTACAGAAATCAACCCCCCTGAAACAATGGATTATGTTCAATTTCATCATCGTTTTATGATACACAAAGCTTTAAAACAATAATCCACTATTTGACAAATTACTGTTCAACAGAATATTCTAGCATCGATGGAGGGAATGACGTCAGGACGGACATCTCTGTTTATTGCCCATCGTCTTTCAACTGTCATGGACTGTGATAACATCTTAGTTCTGGACCATGGACGTGTTGCAGAGCAAGGAACACACTATGAACTTCTTAGTGATACAGACAGTATTTATCATAATCTGTGGACCAATCAGAATAAAGCATTTTTTGCTGAGGCTGACACTGATGAGAATAACAATGAAGGTGTTGATGCTGAGGAACTCCTTTGAAGTTAGAAGAATCTACAGAATATGAAGTCCGGAATAATCTCACAATTTTGGAATTAAAATTGTTTATTTTATGGTGGAGTTGCAGGAAAAGATCTTTTCCCCTCATTTTGAAGATGTACCTATAGAGATAGCTTGTAAAGTTTGATGAGCATTGAATGTTTTGAGTTGGGTTTATAGAATAATCTTAATCTTAAATGTCAAAATTAAAGAATCTTAAGTAAAGACATCGGATGACACAGCTGATTGCTAAATTGTGAACTTTGACATATGACAAATTGTGAACTTTGACATATGACATACAAATTGTGAACTTTGACATTTGATAATTTTGACTTCTGCATTCCTGATATTGTAAACCCAGATTGCAATTGTCAGATGTATAAAATGACGAAGTAAGAATGAACTTTGTACAAATGTTGCCATACTTTTGCCAGAACTTCTTTTACTTTAAAATACCTCAAGGAAGTGTTGAACACAGAAACACATGCATGCAAAGCATGATAGATGCATAAACTATAGTAAGATAATATGAATATTTATTGCTATAAATTTGACATATAGTGTAAGTTCATATGACTAAAAATTACAATACCTTGACACTTTTGACACAACATCTTGCAATGATTCACAATCGTATAACTGCTCTGAGGAGAATATCTCCTTTAAAGGTATACAGTCACCTGTAATCTATATATGCCCATATATGGTTAAAGGGGCATTCCTTGGTATTCAAAATGCCCATGTGAGGGCGCTGTTTTTAAAAAGCGGCCACCTGCTTAAAATCTGTGATTGGTTAGATTTTCTCTTTGCAAGGTAACTGTGGCAAAATTGGAACAGGTTACAGTATACCTTTAATATTCAGTGAGATAAAACAATGTCAGATGACCAACTGTTCAATGTATCAGATCAACTGTTTGCATAGAATCATTCAAATCCTGTAGAATACGGTTCTATTGACTCGTAAAGTTGGATTAATAAGGATGTCAAAGCCCAGTCAGTTGTCATCACAGAGAATGAATGATGTAGATATCATGAAATAAATTTTGCAATGAAGAATTTTATAAAGACTATTCAGGAACAAAACCAAAGAAGCACTTTCTTGCATGCATTTGTTTTTATGATCAACAATTTTTCATGTTTGTTGTATATATATTTAATATATCTGATGACATGCCTTTCTATGGCTAACCTCTGAAAACTTGCAGAAACTTTTGTAGACAGTTTATATTAGAAACAGATCAATAGGAATTATCACGCAATTACTTTGGGTAAATGAAAGACAACCTTGTGTTTACCCAGTTTCCAAGTGATCAACGGTATCCCACTTTTAGTCAAACTTAATGGGAAAAAATGTCATCATTTATTTTCAAAAGGAAATGATAGATAATTTATCAATTTACCATAATTCTCTTTGTGAGTCAACAAAGGCTTTGATATGATATTAGAAAATTTAGAAAAATCGCTTTGAGAAAAATCTTTTCCAGATGTCTTTGTAGAATACAGCAGTACTGAATAGCGCTGCATAGTTTTTCTCATCAAGTATGGCAGTGGATTAACTTTCTTTTCTTACAGAACAGTATGGAATCAAAGTCTCTGTCATGTCACTCTGCTGATCATAATACCTGAACAATAAGTTTGGTACAAACCCAGTCACTAGACTTTCATTTCAACTTCAACGGAAGGACAATTTTTTACATGGTGCAACAAGATGATGATGAAAATATAATGTTCACCATTTTCAAAATGAGTTCTCTCAAGCTATATAGACTGCTGGAATGAATGTTAAAATCATAAAGAGTTTGAATATTTATCTCTGAGGTGTATTCTATGGTAATATTTCCTATGTATGTGGTCGAAGGTTTTGCTTTTTTTAGGTAATGGTTTATATGAGTCTTCTAACCTCCAAGTTTGAGATACTGGTTCCATATTAAACTCTTCTTTTCAGATGGTTCAGACTTTAACAAATCTATTTTTTTAACAGAAAATGTGATTGTAGGTGCAGTATCAATGACATCTTTCACCGTCAAGTCATGATCAAACACCATGACTTTTAATGATACATGAAGGAGGTGGGTGGACATTAGCAGTGGAATGTGTTGTCCAAGAATATCCTGTTTTACTGTCAGCCAACAGCCTTCAAGAAGTCAAAGTCAAGGAGCGTTCATGCACCGTCCCTCCACCCACCGGAGGGACGGTGGTTCATGTGAACTTTTTAAAAGAAAATTGTATGCAGGGTATTTTGCAATAAAGAGAAGTGTTAAGAAGATTGTGATATTTGAACATGTAGTAGATTCAGAATATAAAACACAGTGAAATCCTGCCTTCTTTTCAGTCCCTTTGTAACCAAGTTTGAGACAAATTGATTCAGTCATGGATGGATAGACAGATGGAACCCAATCCATAAGTCCCCATTCTGGACTTTTCCAGCGGGGACTAAAAAAAGTTTGTATAAACTGAAAGTCATACAAGACATTGGTTTCTTCTTAGCTTCCAGTTTCCATATATAAATATGGAAAAAGGAGATTTAGGGGTTGCAGCTGTCCAGTGTCATCATCCATCTGAATGAATGTCTGTCTGTCTGTCTGTATGTCATTCTGTCTGTCAACTTAGAACTTAGTTTTCTTGGATAAGGTGGCACTTATCTGCTTGAAATTTGATGTTTACGCATACATTGGGTTAAAGGTATACAGTCACCTGTAATCTAAATATGCCCGTATATGGTCAAAGGGGCGTTCCTTGGTATTCAAACGCCCATGTAAGGGCGCTGTTTTTAAAACGGCCACCCGCTTAAAATCTGTGATTGGTTAGATTTTCTCTTTCCATGGTAACTGTGACAAATTCGAACAGGTGACAGTATACATTTAAGGATGGAGTTTCTATGATCTTAATGTCATGGTTCCAAAAATATGAAAATAAGCTCAGTAAATGCAAAAATGATTATAGTATTCAAATCTGCAAAACCTAGACCTTTGAAATATAGCAAAAGTATTCCTACTGAGTTCCAGATACAGGATTGTTCAAGCCAAGTTGATCAAATGACTAATATAAAAATGAATTAAATAAATGTAAACATCAGTCAAAAGTTAAAGTACTTGCTTGTGGAAACTTGATTTTGGTGCAGATTTCTGTTTGCTCAAACCTATTCATTCACAGAATTAATTTGAAAATGATCAAAATTTATCAAGCAAATGGTTAAAAATTCAAAACTATGAAAGTACCTAACATTTACTTAATATATATTTGAAAAGGGATTTAGATACAATTTTGTTTAACCAAAGTTTTTAGAATGACTGATATGTAAATGAGCTATACAAATCTTAAAAATCTTCAAAAATTATAAACTCAAAAAGACTACTGGCCATAACGTTTTGAAATTTGGTAGGTTTATTTCTAAATTTTGATGCAAATTTAACTCTTTGAGTGCCAAAGTCAATTTTTGTCACCTTTATAAAATACATTCTAGTAATTTTTTTGCCAAATTTTGATAAAAAAACTGTAGCAAATAAAATATGATGGCTGTTTGGTCCAAAATTGTCAAGAAAATTACAGAAAAATTTGCAAAAACTGGTAAAATGTACAAAAATTTTGGTGGGAAAAATTGCGGCTCTCAAAGGGTTAAATGTGTGTCTCCCAAGATGATAAGATGACTTAGTATGCAAATGAGCAAAACTCTACATCCTCAATATTCCATTTCTATGACAGTAAAAGTTGGTAGAGATATCTGCATATTTGTTGAAATCAAAGCTGAATATGTCAAGTGAATGAAATGTAGAAAATCGGTTGATAAGTGTGAATTCATATACTTACCAACCCTATAGGAATTGTAAACTATAGAAATATTCAGGTTTTGATTCAAATTTAGGGTATTCAAATGAAATTGATTGGGATGAGTAATGTGCAAGTGAGCAAAATAAATCATGAAAAGTGTGTCTAAATGCTACCCCCCCCCCCCCCCCCCCCCCCCCCCAGTAGTCACTCTTGAAATTCTGTATTTGCTAAAGGTGTCAGTAATCTACAAGTTTTTTTTTTGGACAAAGTTTAAGTAATAACTGATATTGGAATGAATCAAATAGGTGATCAAACAGCTTGTACATACCTCACAAACTAATTAATGGCCGTAATACTGCGTCAGAATGCTCTGATTGAAAACTTTTCTAAGTGAAGAAAAAAGTACAATTTTATAGAATTTCTCTTTAATGTTTGTGGTATTTTTACATACAAACATACAACATGAAATTTTCACTTCTAATATAACTAAGTTCCTCACTCAGTCGCTGAGTCACTGTAATTTACTATTTCTGCAACGGGGATAAAGTAAGAAATGACAACCAGGGCTAGACAATCATTTGACACGGATCTAACAATTACAAAAAAACAAACAAAAAAGAACAACAATGGCTCTACGATTTATATAGATGACCTAATTTTGCAAACGATTCGTTCCAGGTGGCACCGCTTCACCGGTAGGCTGTCAAAATAGGCCATAAAATAGCAATAGACTTAGGGGGCGTACTCTGTTCACGTGATCTCTGAGGTCGCTTCGCCATCTTGGTTTCGTAGCTCGGTCCAATGGTGGTTTGAGGTCAAAACATCGAGATTTACGGCAAAAATTTTAACAGTCTGAAGAAAAAGGTGGTAGACAGGTTGCCATTATGTCTGGACAGAGTGTGATGGACCGCGTTACGGCGGCAAAGCATACAGTTACCGGTTCTGGACTGGCAAAGTCAGTTTGTAAAGCGACGACTGAAGAGATCATGGGCCCCAAAAAGAAGCATTTAGATTGTGAGTACCGTGAGAGGGAACATTTTCTGCCTTGAGTAAATATTTAGATGTTTTCATATAATAACTGGCCATAAAAGGTGGTAAATATTCTTGAGAGTATGGTATATTTGTGACAGTTCGCACCCAGTATAACCAAGAGAAGATAGGGGGCGTTGCAATGACCCCTGTCTGTCGCATGCATACCAACAGTAATACGGTGTTCATGTTAATTTCAACTACTACACACCCGACATAATGGAGCCACGTGGAAAAATTTTCCATGATAAACTTTGTTGCAGTTTCATTCTGCCGAATGTAGACTCTCTTTAATAGGGTGTCTTCTTTTAAAACAAGTCATGCTTTACGATTTGTTTTGAATGTCAGATATGGCATTAACTTCCCCATAGAGAATTATTGACTGGTTAGGCTTGCCATCGGCCATCGTTGACATATCGTCGCCATCGTTTCAGATTAATTTTAATATTAAAGGGCTTATAGCCTTCCGTACATGTCATTTTTCTTCCGAAATATCCGAAAGTAACACACACCTTGTTCTTCGTGTGTCTCTAGGCTACGGTTTACATAAAGTATTAAGTTTGAATACTAAACGTGCATGACTGTTGGCAAGATATCTTGCACATTTGATGGCCTTCAGACGTTTTCTCGACACAAGCCTAGGATGTGATTCATCTGAATGCTTTGAATAACAACAGAGAAGTGATGACACTGCCTCCGTTCAGAAAGAACAAACATATCACTATTGATCATGGAAATTACATACCACCTTATAAACTTAAATGTATTGTTTGACAAGTAACAATTATTCTGTAATACTGTACTATCTCACTTACTACCTCCATGCTAGATCCCAAATCATCTACTTTACTTCAGTGAATTTAACTTGCTTCAGTGAAAAACAAAACGATGTGTTAAAAATGACATGTACTTCATAACCCCCCCTTGAGTTAAAAAAGTTGTGTGATTTTGTTAGTTAACATGGTAAAATTGTTTTATATTCCAGGGCATAATAATAATAATTATATTTGAAAGATCTCTTTAAATTGATTGTTGTTAAACTACAACTTCAATGAATATTTGATAATATTCCAGATTTGGTTTAAAATATGCTTCAACCCCCCCCCCCCCCCCCCCCCTCCCCCTTCCGTTTTTTGTGTCTACCACATTTAAAAATTGAAGAATAAAAAAGATCACATTTAAATATTTAAATACACACCATTCATTCCTTATCTACATATAAAATTTTAATCATTTCAATCAGGAAGTTTTGATCTTTGCTTCAAAATTGCCACAACTTGTTATTTTCAAAAGTCAGTATCTTACAGTTTACATGTACCTACAGCTTTCATAACATTGATTTGGTAGAACATTGTTGTTCTATATTGAAGGGAAAAACAGACCAATGTACCGTTACTGATTTGATAAATAGCAAAGAAATTTGAAGTACGTCTCTGTTTGATGTAAAAAGAAGCAAAGTCACACAAACAGAATGTAACTAGTATGAAGCAACAAATAATAATTGCTAAATAGGTGAATAACTTCCATAAGTGTGATGTCATCATGAATTAATATGTGTCACCATCGCATCCATTGATGCCAAGTCACATGTGAGAGAAAATCTATGTATATCTATTTATTATATGTGAAATGTCAAGGTAATATTTTTGTGTGAAAAATTTGATTCCTGCCTGTCTTTGCCAGATGTGATTACTAAGAACCAACAGATCTCTAAGAAATGTGTTCAATAAGTATGCACTCTGCCCTTTTGACATTTATTTGTTATGTCTGTTACTGTGTTAGTTATCCATATTGCATGCATTGTATGGTAGTAGAACATCGCATATAGTTATGTTGTAGTTACGTTTGAATGTAAAGTCACCCCAAAGCTTCATTCTGATGATATAGTATTGGTGTGCATTCCTAGAGTGAAGTTGAAATTTGTCACCTTGCATCTCCCTATCAAACTGTACCTTGTACTGCAACAATCCGAAATCCCACTTGTAAAAATATGGTTCTCAGAGGGCAGAGTGCCCCTACACAGAGGGATAGTGGAATGGTGCTCCACTGGGATATTGTAGAAAATGGCACAGGAAGAGAGTAATTTGAGTGATTTTTTCATATTTCATGGCATCTCAAAATGTTAGCAGAAAGATGGAAAATACTCTACGGTAAATAATAGTGACCACACTGGTTTCACACATGTCAGTTTTGCCACAGTCAACTTTGATCTTTTTAATGATAGAAATAACTTTTCAAAGTACATGACAAAGTGATGCAAGATGACAATTGACATATATTTGTATGTTAAAAAATTATGTTACAGTTTGGGAATTTCAGAGTGCCAAAAATAGTGCAGGAATGTACAGTGTAAGTTATTTACATGGTTAAATATTTGCAGTACTTCCCATGGACTAAAAGCAGTGTGTAGAAAAACATTTTATGTTCATACATGAATATTCAGAGATAATATTTTATATCAAACAGCATATTGGTAAATTTCATTTGGTATCTGATTGTTCGACACCAGTTGGATCATGTTTTACAAATGCTGTCTTACTGTTTTGTCACTCAATTTGCTGTTGCACTTGTTTTAATTCACCATTTTATAATTGAAGATATGAAAAGCAATCTCAATCTCATTCCTTGAAACTATTGACTTATTCAAAATACAAATATGTGTATATATAAACCTGATATGTTAATGACTTGTGGAGTGTGATTGCTGATTGATTGATTGACGTAATTTATTCACAATTCAATCAGTGGTCACCCACAATTTAATCAGTGGTCACCATGAGGAAGAATTTCATTAAAAATTACCAGGATATTGGCTTCTCTTCTCCTTCTGTGTTGCTTAGGGTTCAGTTTGACTAGAATACTTTTTAGGTTAAAACTATCACATTTGTACAGCTTATGTATCACTGTGATGTCTGGTATATGTGATTATGTCAGCAGATAGGTGTGACTGGTACTTAATGTTTACACTATGGTAAACACAATATTTCCTGAAGGGATGAGGTCTTGCCTTCAACTTTACTTGATGTGTTGTTGTGTTAAACTGATTTTGAGTGTGTAACATTGGTTTGTTTTGTGCAATGTCTTCATTCCTTGTTCTGTCAGTATAGTGTATATTTATACAGATCTGTGTATAGTAGATGTACTTTTTACAGTAGATCTATACAGATCAGCATACAGTAGATCTATACAGGTCTGTATACAGTAGATCTATACAGGTCTGTATACAGTAGATCTATACAGGTCTGTATACAGTAGATCTATACAGGTCTGTATACAGTAGATCTATACAGGTCTGTATACAGTAGATCTATACAGGTCTGTATACAGTCGATCTATACAGGTCTGTATACAGTCGATCTATACAGGTCTGTATACAGTCGATCTATACAGGTCTGTATACAGTCGATCTATACAGGTCTGTATACAGTAGATCTATACAGGTCTGTATACAGTAGATCTATACAGGTCTGTATACAGTAGATCTATACAGGTCTGTATACAGTAGATCTATACAGGTCTGTATACAGTAGATCTATACAGGTCTGTATACAGTAGATCCATACAGAAGACTGATCAGTATTTACTCATATGGTGAAGTTCAAGTCCCGGATGGAGTGTAATACATTACAATAGAATAAATGTCTAATTGTGGTGTATAGCAAACCTAGTCTTTGAGGTCAATGATCTGTAACAAACTGAGTTATAGATCCTTCTATTCAAGACAAGGTTGTATATGTACCCAGCTGTTGCTAGTAGGCCTGAGATACACTGTTTTTATTTTAACTTTCATAAAGTATACAATGGAATACTACATATTCCAACAATATTCCAGCATTGTGTTCTTTGTATCACTATGGTTAAATATTGGTTCATGTTAAATGCATCTATGCATACATGTTACCAATTAAACATTATAAATGAAAGTACAGTGGTGACTGCAACATGTTCAAAAACAAACCACTACCAATGTCAAATCAGGAAACGGCAATTAATTCAGTAGTTTGAATACAACTTTGGTGAATGTCACAAACCAGGACAAAGATGGTCCTGATTATTTATCTTCAAACCAATGTTCAAACTTAAACACAACATCCAAGTATTGTTAAGTGTAGAATTTACATTGAGAGACAGTTGATCACCCGTAAAAAAAAAAACTTTGTAAAAATCCCTATTTGCTGTACCTTGCCCTGAATTTGTACTGTAAATGGATGTTTTGATATTCTGCTGTTCAAATTGAAGAAAAAAACAATGTCCCTAACACTTTTTCAAAATCAGGCAGAAGTACTGAAAACCATGTTTACTTTTGCAGGGTAAATATGTTGGCAAATGCAAACATCAAAAAGTAATTGCTGACCATCACTGTCTATTTGTTCTCAATTTATTGTGACGTACAAGTACAAAAAATGTGTTTTGATCCAGCTTACTTTCAGCTAGAGATGTACTGCATATTGCTAGAACACTACACCAAACTCACAAGGAGTGATGTTATCAAAGTCAATAAAAGATAGTTATCAAGCCCACACATTGGCCATTCTTGTATACCACCAGTGTCTGTGTGATAATTTTGGAAGTCCTTTACAAATTCTGTGCTGTTCAGTAATATTTCTCCAAAATCTAAGCCAGTGCAAATGCTGTTACAGCTGCCCAATTCTGCTGGTTGCTGGTGTCTAATGGAAAGACTCCAGATGTAGGTAATCAATATTGAAGATCATCAGTGCTTTAGTATCTGTACCACAACTATGTGTGTGTTAAACTATCACTGTATTTTGTTGTGCATGGGCAATTTTACCTGATGGCGTAATTGCATGTGGTGGTTGCACTAGAACAGTGAATGAATAAATGAATGAATGAATAATAATAATAATAATAATTCTGATAAACTTTGTTTAAACGAAAGCCGATAACTTGTTCAGTCAGTAAGCTGATCTTCTGTGAGGTAGACAAAATCAATTAGATGGTAAAGTAAGTAAACTTTATAAAGTGTGTTTAATTTGCAAAAAAATAATGTGTGGACTATTTCACACATGCACTACACAAAGTCATTCAGGACAAACTAGTGGTACCGTAGTCTGTGAAAGGTGGTCATTTGAGGACAAAGTAGTGGTACCGTAGTCTGTGAAAGGTGGTCATTTGAGGACAAAGTAGTGGTACCGTAGTCTGTGAAAGGTGGTCATTTGAGGACAAAGTAGTGGTACCGTAGTCTGTGAAAGGTGGTCATTTTAGGACAAAGTAGTGGTACCGTAGTCTGTGAAAGGTGGTCATTTGTTGCCAAAACGAAAACAGACAATTAACACATTGATAAGAGCGATATGTGTGTTTGTGTGTGACATAAAAACAGCATTGAAGTGACCTGATAAAATTTACGTGTACATGTACTATGTTGTACGCAGATTGGCAAATAAATTACAATCTTTTATTGCTTGCAATTCTTTTGATGTGGTAAAAGATCAAAAAAGTGCAATTTCTACTGAACTTGCATTGTGCTGCATTGATAAAGTACAACAGTTTACAGATAGGTACTGTACATATAGGTTACATTTATGTGTTTGCTCAGTCCAAATATTACATTGTCAATTGTCATGAAAATTTTCATTTCATTTCATTTCATTTTATTGCCAATTACAGAGTGTATGTTGTACAGGTTGAGACAGTTACATGTAAGAGATAAAAATGGCAATAGGAGTCAAAAAATAGCTTTTCGCTATTGAATTTGACTCCGACATCAAATTGATAGAATGCAGGTCTACACGTCATATCAAACCAATCTCTTTAATAGTACTATCTAACCCCATTGTAGACTATGCATCGTGACCTCTCTCCTTTTACCATTGACATACATATTAGTGCCGTCTGTGTAAGCAATCCAGCACAGCCAGGCTATGCATTATTGCTGAGTCATACTATGACTACTACATGCATCATAAATATGTGTTATAAATGTCTAATTCAAATTTTCATTATACTTGCTGACTTGCAAAGGTTTTACAAGGTAATTTAACACTACAGTCCAATAGATCAGTTGAGTTTATGAGCATTTCTTTATCCAAATTAGGAATCTTAACAGTATCAAAGTTTTGGAAGATGGTTCAAGATTCGTACAATTTTTCATATTGTATTTATATTCTGGGAAATAATTTGATACATATCTTGAAATGTTATGCATACGTGTACATGAATTGGACACACTATCTTACATCAAATTTTGGCAGTTTTAATTTTCTGAAATCAGACTCATCAACTTAGGAAACTGACGTATTATGGTGAAATGTACACATTACCATTTAGATTTATAGGTTTGTTTTATGATTCAAATTGAAGTTGAATCTAGTTTTGTGTACATGTACCATCACTCTGTCAATTTTCAATTTCTTCAAAACATGTTCAAAACTTAGAATAATTCATTTGCATCAAGCTTAATATGAAAACATTTTACCATAACTACTTTGAGGAGACACTCTAGTCTTCTCAGAAAATATTCAAGAAGTCAATGTGAAACAAACCAGTTGATGTTTGACTTTAAAAATCATATGCTATGTTATAACACTGGCTGTACAGACACTTGTGTTTGATGCACTAAACTGCATGCTATGCTACAACAGTAGCTATAAACTGTATGATATGCTACAACAGAAGCTATAAAGTATATCATGATATGCTATAACAGTAGCTGTGCAGACACTTGTGTGTGATATTATGAACCATATGCTACATCACGGTCCCTCTATAGGGACCGTGGCTACATGTATGGCATGCTAGTAGTAGTATAACAGCGGCTTTGCAGACCAATTTGTCCACAATGTAGTTGTTTATATTTGATGTAGAGGTATGTATGTGACAGGTTAACTGTTATTTCCTCCATAGTTCTCTGCAATTTTGACATTAGTACAAGATTTCATAGCAAATATTTAGACATAGTAAACATTTAGACACTGATATTACTGATATAATGTTAGTAGATATTTTTAGACCAAGGTTTACCTAGTTAGGTTATGTAGCTGATTTGAGATGAAAATTAATGCAGTTAATTGAATTATGGTGTGTCGAATCAATACTGCATTGCACAAGGATGAAAAGAGTGGAAAACAGTACACTCAGCCATGAAACTGTCACATTGGCATAATAGAGAACCTTTGATGTATATTGGCTTGAATGTTAGATAGGGTGATGCAGTTCTGTGAAGCGTAGACAGATACTAATAAGTGTCATGTGTTTTTTCAGTACTTCACCGTGACTTAATCATCAGTTAATGTTTATCACTCTTCTTGTAGTGTGGGTTTGATGTAATGTAAGGTGTTTAGGAGTTAGACACGATAATGATGTAAGGAGTTTAAGGAGGATGAGGGATAATAATAGGGTTGTTACAGCGGAGGCGACTGGAAACTGGACACCCAATTTGCAAATTACCCAGCTGTATTGCTGGCCATATAGTGAATTCACTTGGTAATTAGCAAGCGACTTTGGTAACTTGTCAGCGATATCGTTTTTCATTTCAGTCAGGTGCAGGTCGTGACCCCCTGCTTGCACAAAGTGTCTACACTTTGTGCAAGCAGGGGGTATGTTGCCATAAAGCTTATCTGGGTTTGTATAATTCAGTGTAGGGGTGGCTGCTTGTTGCTTCATGGGATTCAAAATGAATAAAGATAATAATAATATCTGGAATAATATCATACAGTGGAGCCAAAGTAAACCCACTCAATAAAGATATTTCATCAAGCTACATTTGGTCTCATTTACTGCTCTCTGAATTTCAACAAAATCTCCATCATGTTCATGAACTGTAAGTGTTGTGTTATGAATGAGTGGTTTCTTCCAAATAGAACAGCCAATGATTGGATATGACTTTTTGGCGGCAAAACTTCAGAGGCCGATGATCAGTCAAAACAATGTGTCCCGGGCAGACAGTGTGTCTGGGGAAATTGAAAACAACTGCACTGCAGACAGTCTGTCTGGGAAATTAAAAACAGCTGCACTGATCTTCATATGTAACTAACAAGACACTGTGATAAGGTCAAAATATATACAAGAAAATTTGTTTGGTCTGCAGAGGATAAATTACAGTGACACCAGTTTTTTCCTTTGATTATGGTATAGGTAGGACAAATAAGTTGTCTGAATAGACTAGTGCATGGACCAGTGCGTGGTAATGTTATCTCAATCTTCACCACAGAGTGCCAATCATCAACTCTCATTTATAACCCTTGGAAGAGCTGGTTTTTCATTTGTACAAACAGAATTTCTGACTGCATCAAGTTGGCTTAATCAACAGTAAAGTGGCCTCCAAAGTTGCAGTGTCTCTATAGTTCAAAGTTACATGTATTAGCCGAAATGATAACTTCTCCTGAACCTCACTTTAAACTCGTTTGGGTTGTTTGGGTGTAAACTGAAACCACGAATGAGGCCAGACAAAGAGTCTCCACATGACTACACCCACTCAGAAGGGAACCAGCTGCACTATTTGGAAGAACCACTCATTTACTTGAAATCGACACAAACAAAAATAATTTTATTGAAATTCAGAGAGCAGTAAATGAGATCACAAGTGTAGATTGAAAAATTATCTTTATTTCAGTAGTGTAGTATATTATATCCCCATTATATCAACACAAATATCATAATTATTTTTATTCATTTTGAATCCCATGAAGCAACAAGCAGCCACCCCTATACTGAATTATACAAACCCAGATAAACTTTGCGGCAACTACGCCCTGCTTGCACAAAGTGTCTGCACCTGACTGAAATGAAAAACGATATCGCTGGCAAGTTAACAAAGTCCCTCGCTAATTACCAAGTGAATTCGCTATATGGTCAGCAATACAGCTGGTAATTTGCAAATTGGGTGTCCCATTTCCAGTCGCCTCCGCTGTAAATTCCTGATGAAAGACATACATGTAATCTGTTGTCAAGGTAGAGTCTCAAATACACAAGGGAAAAGAAAATTGAATCAGTTTGGTTTCATTTTGGTTTTCATGGCTTTTCTTTCAGCTTATCACTGTAATGCATGTCAAATTGTGTTTGACAGTAGTTTTTTACCTTCTCGTGTCTATTTATAGACAGAGAAGGTATTAGAGTTGAAAACCAATATGCTGCTGTCAAGAACTTCCGTCTGTCAAGACTTCCGTCTGTCAAGATCCGTGGACGTCATGCCATTGTGATGGGTCATATCATAAACTGGTGGGGGTGTTCATGGCTCAGGTTGAGGTGTGGGAGAACGATTTTGAGCTATGACAAAAATCAAAAGGGACTTAGTGGCATAGCCACAGTGTTAAGCCTTTCTCCAAGGTTCTTAGTTGACTACAATCTACTGTATTACAGACTACTGAGCTGACGTTAGGGGTACTCACTTTGTGTTTGCTCACTCTGTGAGCGCTAGTGTTTGGTACTGAGTTGCGTGGATATCCCCTCATGGCCTCACGTGATCTGGGCCTGTTGCATAATCTGCAGAGATGATCATATGCCTCCGAGTCTGAAAACTGTCATTGTGTAAGCCTGTCGGCATTTTCCTTGCATTTTTTCTCATTTAATTTTGCAAACTATCGGCGAGTACCTCAATATTTCAAGATAACCCTTTCTTCCCAATCGTTTCCTGGAGTTTCAGAGTCATATGAACGAAAATGAGTGAAAGTTTTAGACAGGAAAATCGGACGTCGGCCATGTTCAATGTTTACAGTACAATCAGAAGTTTACGTGGAGGAATTAACCAACAAACACAGGAGTGTTCATGATGCCCGCCCTCTAGAGGCAGACCCTCCTATATGAAGTACCACATTTGATGCTTGTGGAAAGCTTGACCACACAATGGAGCATTTAAACTTTTAGAAAATGACAAACTGAATAAGAAGGTATTCAGAAAATGTCAAATACTGAGGAAAAATGCGCAAATATTCAAAATAAACAGGTTAACTGATTGGTCAGCTATAAAAAACAATGAAAATGTTTATGATCAAAAGTTTTTGAGATGCGCACATTTAACAAATACAGAAATTATTAACATTATAAATATAAGACCAAACTATTTTTGCAGGGATGGGGCAGGTTGGAAATGAGGGGTGAGAGACAAAGGCATTCCTATTGCTGCATGTGGATGCAGCCACACCATTTCATTTACAGCATACTTATTCACTGTGTTGTGTTCAAGTTCCATATTGTACTGACTGTTATACAAGGATAACATAAGCAAATCAAATCAAATTAGAAAAGGATCAATGCTGTTGTGTGGATTTTGCTGAACATGGCTGATATTTCGCCCTATATATTTGGTATCCAGCAAAGGCATATTTTGATGTAAAGTCAAAATTAACACTACATTGCTGACAATATATTTTACCGTTTCTGCATGAATTTTTCTTTTTTAAATTATAGTATATTAGTACTTCAAACAGATTAAAAGTTATCGTGATGTCAACCCATAATTTTACATCACAAAGACTGTAATTCTGCCAATTTTTTTTGTTTTTCAGTCATTTTATAAATTTTGCACTGCACAAGATGATTGAACAAATTGCAATGTTTGAATTTGTAAACTCAAAGAATAAAAATCCTTTGGCATGCACAAATTAAATTATTTTTTGAAAAGAAATTTACTCTTAAACACTTTTAGCATATATTCTTTACACGGTCATGTATTTCAAGGAAAATATGCCTATTAAAAACAGTAATTTCTTCACTTTCAATTTTTTTCAATACTATGACAATTATCAGCCATGAGGTTATACAAACACAAGACCAGATAAGCGTTTTTCATCATTTCCACAGGACTCTTTGGAAAATCCATTAAAAACAGTTAAAAGTGACTGGAAATGATCACTTGGTATACATTTAATTTACAGATGCCAGGTTGTGTATTTCACATGCACTCAGGTCAGTAAGGAAGTGCGTCATTACTATTTTGGACTGTTAATTCTTATTTCTGAATTGTTTAACTTTTTTCCACATTGAACTATCTTTAGGCAGTTTATACTGTAGCTTAGAATTTTTTGATTGATGTATTTAATCATCTTTTGGGTTCTTTGGGTCCATATCCCACCTCATGCCCCTACATCATCAACTATTTTCTATTAGATCAGAATCAGTCATTCAAACAAAATAGCAGCAGTAGTGTACTGGCAGTAAAACAATAGTGTGTCATTGTGTATTTGTGCACTACATCAATCTCCATGTAACATGAGTGAAAAATTTGGGTAAAATCTGCAGTATTTCTGTTTCCTAAATCCAGTGGATGCTTTAATCATCAAAATCTGTGAGTATCTTGTAGCAACCAAAATGAAATTGCCCCCAGAGAATTGCGTGAATCAGGATTTGAATATTTAATACCTTCTGTGCATGTCAATCATGAATATGAAATTCCTGCATATGGTGGAACATTGCATTTACATGTGACTATCTTATTTTGTAAATCCTCAAAAATGATATTAAATAGAACTCCAGGAGACATTAATCAAGTGGATTATGTTGGGGGGGGGGGGGGAAGGACAGGATTTGTAAGCAGTGTAGTAGTATGAATGACACATTGTATTTCTAGTTGCATTTGTAGTTCCGTTCTTCATGGCAAGATGTGATTCAAAATAGATTACTTTGTGAGGTCATTCCATTATGGACTATTTCACACATGCACTACACAAAGTCATTCAGGACAAACTAGTGGCCGTCGCAACGCAGCTCCGCGATTTGGCGGTTAATTTGAACTGCACACTTTTTCTGCGCAGGTTGCTAGGATTGCTCATGGCGGATTGAGCTGTACGATCATATAAGTGGTATGAGTTAGGAATCGTTGGAATTCTCGAACATCTGTTAACCTGTCTGTATAATTCAGGCAGTATGTGTTAAAGGAAGACGTTGTCTTTGGGTGGACGATTGCATGATATTTGTACATACGACATCGACCTATTTTATATGTCTACGAATGTAATATGTTGATTTCCAGCTACTCGTTACGTACCGATTCTTTTCGAAATTGGCAAAACCGTCCTAGACAGGATTTACCTAACCATTAACAGAAATGTATTTTATCATCCTTGTGCTACGAAATTGTGGAATATGGAACCGGTACATCCATTAAGACTTGTAAAATTTTGCAGTAAAACTCTGCCTGTATGGTGACTGGTTTCACCTATAGAGCTGCAGGGCGCGGGCATGTGGACGGAAATGTTGAGCGACAGTTGATTTAGCAGCCAGCGCTCCGTTTTCCATATCGGCGATTGTTCCTCTTTAGGCCCCTAAATTCCAAAATTTTCTTGCCAGACCGGGTTCGGACCTTATTTCGCACCTACTCGCCAAAGGATGTCCCGATGTTTGTTATTTTCGCTGATAAAACTCGTATTTCGATTGACATGTGGTAGTATCCGCCGTGTTCAGCTGTGTTGCCACGTCCATGCTTAATATTGTCTTTTTTATGAGCCACAAAGGTGAAAAAATCTTGTAATTGTTAGATTCAGATCATAAAGCAGATCATAAAGCAGCACGATTTCAAAAATAGAATGTGAGTTTGTTCAGCACAAATCCGAAGTAAGGTAAGATTTGATCTTGTGACCATGAGGGCACTTCTTGGCTGCATCGGTAGGTGAACTGAGTGCGGGAACTGTTTTGACGAATTGGCATAGCCGTCCTAGAAAAAGAATGCGGTAAGGAAGTGGATTATTTGGTCAAAACATAATCTGTTATGGGTTCAGTGCATTTTCGACTCTGGACACAAACGTTTTGCTGCTTTTTACGGTCGATGAATAGATTATATCGCATCGATACGATCGCGAGTTGTCTCCCATGCCTGCCGATTTTGGGGGTTCTTGATGAGGT
The DNA here is from genome assembly GCF_041260155.1 of Ptychodera flava. Classification (NCBI taxonomy): domain Eukaryota; kingdom Metazoa; phylum Hemichordata; class Enteropneusta; family Ptychoderidae; genus Ptychodera; species Ptychodera flava. The sequence goes on from NC_091937.1 coordinate 34,933,519, forward strand.
AACCATTGATTTGACCAATGTAGTTATTTATAATGTTCTGTTTTCGGACTGTGTTGATTTAGAACGCGAAATGAAATCATTTAAGGTGAAAAATTCCACGACAAACGAGGACATGTTGAGTGCGAAAATGGCCGCCATATATTTGAATTTAATGTATGCAGACCCCCCACGAACGGCAAATGATTCTATTGTTCTCGCAGAGCTGCGTCACGACTGGTGGTACCGTAATCTGTGAAAGGTGGTCATTTGAGGACAAAGTAGTGGTACCGTAATCTGTGAAAGGTGGTCATTTGAGGACAAAGTAGTGGTACCGTAATCTGTGAAAGGTGGTCATTTTAGGACAAGCATGTTGCAATGTCATAGTTCATTTGAGGACACTAATGGCACCAAATGCCACCATGTTTAATAGGTCATTTTAGGACCAGCTGGTAGTGGTACTGATCGGTCATTTTAGGACAAACTAGTGGTACTATTAGGTTATATTGGGTCAAGTCAGTGGCATTGTAAGAGTATTAGGACCAGGAACAACAAGATATGAAAGTTTAGTACTTAATTATCAATAATTTTACTATTATTGACATATTCAAATCAATGTACAAAACATGGCCTAGAATCAGCATCTTGGTTAGTTTGTTAGGGCCAATCTACCATTAAACTTCAACAAATGAGTGAAGTATGCCTTTCTGTTTCCTTGAATTCCTGTTAGTGTTTGATATAAAAGGATGTACACTGAATAGCTCAGTCACATACATGTAGCTGTGTGCTGTCATACAAACTATATGCTGACAATTTCTATGGCACACAGAATATCAATAATTTCAGTATGTAGACATACTACTGTATGTATCAGAAAGCTAAAGAAACCCTTTTTTGAAATTTTCAGTTCTTATTAAGAATGTAAATTCTCCATTCTTTATGTTTTTTTATTCTTTCCTAACTAGATACATTTTACTTTTTAATGGGTGGACTTTGTGTGTATTTATGTGTGTGTTGGCAAGATGTGACAGATGCTGTCCATATTGTGAGTGTCCATTGTCTGTTCTGTGTGTCAAATAATGCTAGCAATTGTCACTTGAATTATCTATACCTGATGATAATTAATCTCTGTAAGTTTATTACCACTTTTCAAATAGTAAGCTGTCTATATTGTACTGAAGGTAAAATTGTCAGAGATTGTGAATAATTTTTGAAAACGTACAAAAATGATTTCAAATACAGGTCATGGGTATTGATATTTTTTTGAACCAAGACAAATGCCTTTAAATGATTCTGAACTCCAATAATGTTGATTTGTGACACTTCATGTGTCAAGTATGGTATACATCATGGCAATATTTTATATCAAAGTGGTCAGTTTTGCTGTTCAATGTTAGCCATGAACATGCATTTGTAGGAGATAGCAGTCAGGATTATGTCATTCAAAGCATTCTGGTGTCAGTCTTTATATGTAACTGTATCCTCTTCAATTTCCTGTCTACATACCCTGTAACAAAAGATAAAACCTTTGTGTAAGTGAACTGACATAAGATGCTGGTATTGTTTTATTTTTCCCATCCATGAATAACTGTAGCAGTGAAAAATATTCATGGCTTGAATAAAAACCTCTGTCTAGGTCATGACCTCATCAATGACATCACATACTCTTCCTGTTTGCTCAGGGCAAATGCTATACTTATTATGTACACACTGGAAAAGTGCCAAGTAATCTCAAAAACACAACATTTTCCTCATTCTTTTTCTCAGTTTTTGAAAAAAACATGATCAGAATTACACAGAATTTTTTTTATTTTGACCATACCTTTGGCAATCCCTTTCTTGGCTGTACAATGAAAACGTCTATCACCAACTTACCTTGAGTTTTAGAGCTATTATGGCAGCCAACATTGGATCTTTGCTGATAATTTGATAGACTTATTGACATTACTAGTGGAGGAGGAAATTTTTAAATTCATTATTCGAACATCTAACATTTTCATTTGTACCGGTATATATGAGCAGATGATGAACAAGTTCTAGCAATTAGATACCATTTGATTGTACTGGATGAGTTCTAGCAATTAGATTCCATTTGATTGGTACCATTGGATGAGTTTAATCTCATCGTTTTCGCTAATGACAGATTTTGACCATCACTGCTGTGGGTATGTCAAAGATGATCATCAAACAAACACTGATTGCATTGTCAGGGAAAGAGCCTCACTATCACTGCTAGAAGCACTGGCTGAACCACACCTAATGAAAGGAACAACAACTTTCTTCAAATCAGGTTGTTTCATGAAAGGCATATTCCAAGGGTGATGTCCTTCAGTCATCCAGCGTGGTTGTGTGACAAAATTTGGTGTATGGATCACACTGGAGTACATGATATATTGCCAATCATTTCTTGTGAAACAGACAAAGTGCTCAGACTTTTCATGAAAACAATGTAATACTAGGGAATATATCAATGCTGAATCAGTGGAGGTTTGTGTTGAACATTGGAATTCCCAGCTATGCACCTTTCCTTCATAGCAATACTCTGTGTCAGTGACAGACTGTGTCAGTTATTGCTTCCTGAGCTGAACTACATAATGTACCATCATACCATGTCAACAATACAGGGCAATGTGAAGTCAGATTTTTTCTAGGCATGGTCAATTTTGCATTTATTTTATGAATGATATACAAAATTTATCACACAGTTTTGGTAACAGTGAAATCAATGTTGTTTCATGTGATTCTATATTATATTCATATTTGCAAAAAAAGAAGTGAAATGTAACCTGGGCTTACATGTACATGTCAACTAGTATCCTATTGTACCGCTTGCTGTAGGTCACTGTCAGAATTCACCTTGGATATGACACGTTTCAGGGAGTAGTGACCGTTGACATGTGCAAGTTTAATATTAGTAATTACAATAAAATGAGAAGGGTTTTCAAAAAAAAATATTATAAACCTGATTTTTAAGGAGTGGCTGTAAGTTTTTAAAAATGAATTTGTAATATGTCCTGATTATCCTTTAGTAGTGACTGGATGTGTAACAAGAATCCACAAGATGAAATTGTGTTCTAAACAATGATGCATGCAAAAGACCAATATGCACTGCACTAGGCAGTCAGGAAAACTAGAATACATCCACTGATGTGCAAGGGTTTGTCTTATTCACTTTTCAATACTAAATTTCTTTTGAAATATGCCTCCATTCAATTCAAGATAGAACTATTTACACTGTTAGCAGGGTTGACTAGATTACAAAGGAAAACTGGTGTAAAATTTCAATACGTTGTACACCTGTCATTCACAGCCAGACAATGACACCTTTGTAACTAAAGCCCGTATTGGGTCTCTGACCATGCATACATGTATATGGACTGGTGTAACACAATATGTATTGGCCACTGTCAATGTCCACTGAGTGTAAATATCAGAAAAAACTAAACCTATAAATAGACAGTATTGCAATCTTGACCCTTTGTAACCGAACATTAAATTCAGGTATTCATGTATGCTTTCTCTGTATTGGTATTTAGCCTTTACATGTATGTTAGCACTCTGTGTGTATTTTAGCCATACATGTGGTATCTTATTTATAAGCCCTTTATGGATATTTTAGTGTCACGTGTACGTACATGTATGTACCAGTATAAATTTACTTTTTATGAAAATTGATAAAAGGAAACTAGTTGTAAATGTTGGGTGTCAGAAGTGAAGGTTTGGTTGCTTAAGTAAGCAAGTTGTTGGTTTCAATAATTTGTTTTTAAAGGCAAAAAATGCAAAGGCATTTCTTAAGGAATTTCTGTATTTGCCCTTAAATATTTAATTGATATTTATCCATTTTTGATTTGAAGGCTAACCTAAAAGTTTTACGTGTATTGATTTGTCATTGTAACAAACTGTCATGCACACATTTTCAGGGATATTAATTGGATTGTAACTGATGATGAAATAACTGCAGTTCATAAATAAAATCTCAGTGTATATTAGATTTAGAGTGTTATTGATTTATCTTATACCTGACTCTAGGTGGCGCCATTTCATCACGCCATGTCATTTGTCATTCTGTACTGTCTGATGACACAAAACATGTATACCTCTGCCAAAGTTTAACCAATGGATTGACAGCCTATGACTATACTGTAAAATGCTTTAGAAGACATTGTTTCACTTTTCCTTCTTTCCTTCCTTTTTATCTGTGCACTAGATTTACTGCAATGTACCCACGAACCAAACGTCAACATTCCACAGCTGGGAGAGTTACTGATTGAGCGGACAAACAACGCAAGTTGGGTGATTGTATTCAAAGCATTAATTGCATCCCATCATCTTATGGTATACGGCAATGAAGTAAGTCAGCCAATGTAGAGCTATGGTTTTTTCCCTTGTTGTTTACAGTATCTGGTTTTCACCTTGTTGTTTACAGTATCTGATTAAATTTGAAGGAAGACCAACATTTTATCTCATTTCACAATATTTTTTTGTTTTTCAGTGTCATAGAAGTTAAATAGTAATATCTTTTGCCAAAGGTGTAATTTAAATTTTGAAAAAATGATACTGACAATGGCTTGTAAGTCTTGGAGAAGCTGCATCTATGATTTTTAGAAACATATACAATTATTTTTATTTAAAATTTCCAGCTATTGGTACAATTAATCCATCATAATTTTTTTTCCATGACAGCGATTTTCTCAGTACTTGGCATCAAGAACTAACTTATTCAACTTATCAAGTTATCTTGACAAAAGTGGTACACAAGGTAATGTCTGATCAAAAAATGTTGTTATATTTCCCTGAAAATTTAGTAGTAAATTTATTGTGATCAAAACGGAAGCTAAGTGTCATTTATACTATTTTACTTGAAAGAGGATTGTTCTATGTTTCCATGGGAAAAGTTTTTGCCAAAGTTTGTCTTTAATTTTTAATGTGCGTATAACCTTAAAGTTTGAATGTCTACTTCAATGTACATACAGGTACAACTTACGCACTATTTCAGAAAAACAGAGGAAACTAAAAAGTCAAGAATCATAGATTTGTAGGACAAGCCTACTACCTACCTTTATATAGCAGTTATCTTCAATTGTGTACTACAACTTGTAGTTACTTAATGAATATAATCTGATTGCCATGTTTTGGCAAAAAAGGCATCTCCAAAGACAATTGATAGTTCACATATGGAAGCAGGTGTATCTCTGAATTAGTGAATGCAAAACCAAATTAATGATTTTCCATCTGAGTTTTATAGCCTGCTACTTCTCATCATGATTTAAGTTTGTGATCTTCTTTCCAGGTTACGACATGTCAACATTCATTCGTCGTTATTCCAAATATCTTAATGAGAAAGCTTTAGCATACAGAACAGTTGCATTTGATTTTTGTCGAGCAAAGAGAGGGTAAGTTATTGTCACTCCATGGAGTTGTATTTTACTGGAAGTGGAGATCTCCACAAGTTAGAACATAGTAGATAATTTGAACTTTGAATATTAGATCCAAATACATCCAACAAATGTACAAAGCATTTACTTTAGCTCTGAGCTTGAGAGATGTACCTAGAAATATCTGTGAACAGGTTTGAACTTTTAGTGCTCTCAGGAAGGGGATTTGTTTCATTTTATGATTTGTAAATTTTACAGGAAGGATGATGGCATTCTCAGAACCATGGGATCAGAGAAAGTAAGTACAGAATGTGTTGTAAGTCAAATAAAACACTGTTAGTGGAGGGAGAGAGAGAGAGAGCACAAAAATGGACATTGTTTCATCAGTTCAAGGTGTTTATAACTGGCATTTTTATTTAAAGGCGGAGCCTCCTTTAAAAGGACGCCAAGGTATGGCGGCGTTCATTGTGTAAAGTGGACACCAAATAGGCAACAAGCGGGCACACGCTCCAGAAAATGCCACTTTTTAGTTTTCCCCGGCCGCAAAAAGACAGACAGACTGCCAAGCAGTCAGCGCGAAGTTGCTGCTGATCGAACTCTGTGGTTTATATTCAAAGTCTAACGCGACTAGAAGACAATTTTTTAGGAAATTCGAGCGTTTGTGGTGAGGAATCAATGACCGTTGGCGATTTGAACCGACCGTCAATCAATAGCTTGCATAAACTCTGTTTGCAGGATTAGCAAAATGTGATAAAAGGTTGAGATCAGTTTGTGTAATCAGTGTTATAGAAATCAAACATCGTACTGCCAAGCGTTTGACTGGGAGGAGAACTCCACTAATGCGAAAACCTGGGATTGAAAAGTGCGGCTTTAAATCAATGTTCACCATGAAATAATTTTCAATGTCATACGGAATAAGACAACCTCTTTTGGATTAGTTTGCTGTTCACATGAGCTTTGAATTTAATCTCCTATGGCAGTGGTCAGATGTAGAGAGACAACTAGTAGCCATTGAGAATGGCAAAAGGACAAGCAAAGGAGGAAGTAATGCCATCTCTAAATCTGATTTTAATCAGATTGAAATCAGGCAAAGTTTGATTGAAAGTATCACTTTTGTTTAGGATTATTTGTAAAGGGGCAATGTGCCATGCTGTATGTCCTGTAAAAGTCGAAATAGTTCAGTTGAGCTAAACATATCAGTATTTGATCATAATGGTTTTTTCTTACTGTCTTTTTATACAGTTGTTGAAAACATTACCAGTAATTCAAGGACAGCTGGACGCTTTACTAGACTTTGAAGTGAGTATTAAACACCAGTAAACTAATTTCTTGCCATGTAATCCTTTTTCACCTAAGTTTGTGTCCTGGATGACCTCACCATGTCTCTGTCCTGGATGACCTCATCATGTCTGTGTCCTGGATGACCTCACCATGTCTCTGTCCTGGATGACCTCATCATGTCACATATTTAAATGGTCATAGAATCCATCATGAAAATCTAATCAGTGGGAAAACTGATGAATGTCTTGTTGCAAAATCAATTTTACAAATGTACAGATAGTAATATTCCAATATTCATGAGTTTAATTAACATCTCTCTGTTTGATAGGAAAAGATATGAAAGTTTGATGTATGTATTTGACGTAGTTGCTATGGTAACAGCTGTGCAGGATCTATGGAATGAGTTCACGATTCAAAGTGACAGTGTTACCTGTACTTCTCTGTGTTTTACATTACAGTGTTCAACAAATGAATTAAGCAATGGCGTCATCAATAGCTGTTTTCTTCTCCTCTTCAAAGATAGCATTAGACTTTTTGCCTGTTACAATGATGGTATAATTAATCTACTGGGTAAGTGATCAATTATCATGACATTGGTAATAGAGGGCTAACGTGAAATTTACAAATCCTTTTACAGTTATGAAAAAGTTTGCTAAAACATAGAGTAATATAGCTGTGAAAATTTGATAAAATTATTCTCACAGATTTCAGATTTGCATTTTCTTATGGGCCATTGATCATAAAAACTGACACACTCAAACATAATTTGTTAGTGTAGAGTGGAAGGGGTAAGACTCCAATACGTATTGCGCAGGTCTAAATGACACTAAGGATTCTGCTGTAATAAAAAAAATCAGAAATCATAACAGAAGAGAAAGAATGACAATACAGACACAGGGCAAGTATTTGTATGCTGTTTTAAATGAGTGATCACAGCTAACTGTGATCAGACTGCTCTAACACTGAGTAGTATCGCTGTGTTCATTAAGATAATATTGGAAAAAATTTATGGCAACCTAAAAAAAAAAAAACATTAGTTGAACAGTCTGATAGAAGAATGTAGAGCACTTGGAAAGTTGAACAAGTGTAACACAAAGTTTGCCTGTCTTTATCCATGTATGTAGGTTACGCAACATGAATTTAAAGACAGATTGGTACTCTCCATAATTAATAAAGGACACAGTTTTCCTGAAACCAATTTCGCATTATGAGGTTTCGTTTGAAGGGGTTAGGGGTTTGACACTAATCTATTGCATCAATTTTTATGATTGATGATCCCTTTAAGTTTATAAATATGTAAATGCATAATTGCTTTGTAGAAGTGAAAACGCCATTGTCGCTTAGAGAAGGCACTTTGCATCCAAAATGTTCTGTTAGTTTTGCATGATTCAAGTATACAAAACAGAAAATCTAAATCTAGTTTGTTTCTCATTTTACTGTAGAAAAATATTTTGACATGAACAAAAAACAGTGCAAAGAAGGTTTGGACATTTACAGAAAGTTTTTGATCAGAATGGAAAGGATGTCAGAATTCCTCAAAGTTGCTGAGGTAGGTTTTCTAATTTTTTCTCATACTGGAATATTTCAAAACACTGTATGGTTTACAGCACCTTTCAGCTGCAACTGTGTCAAAGTGTTGTCCTGTATGTCAAAGGTCAAGACAAAATTTTTACAATTCTTGTCATTATACCTGATTTGCTTGTTCCCATTGGATTATGTTATGTCAAATATACATCGTGAATGTAAGATTTTGTTTAAAATGTGAAAAAAAAATTCTTTGATATTTGCTGTAAACTGGATTTGAAATGGGAGAAGACTTGCAAGATAGTAAAGTCAGAATTTTATGGTTAATACCTCTATGCCTTTAAGGTAGAATGTGTCTTTGGAACAGACGTTCAAACTCTTAAATGTTTACAATACCTTGCTGGTATACCACTCGTGTTGAATTATTATAAAGCACTAAATTGTAATAAATAAAATTTTCACCTTGTTATTTTTGTGAAAATAGACAATTTCGTTTTTTTGCCATGGAGTTAAGAAAAGGATTGCAGCCATTTTGAATTTCAAATATCAGTAAATTTAAGGCAATTCATTTTTCTGACACAAAATTTGCACCATAACGCCTGATTTTTTATTCTTTTGAAAGAGAATTTTTGAAGGTTCTGTGAGGAAAGTTGGAACAAAATTTTAAGTCTTTCAATTTCAAGGCATATACTACCTTAAAGACAATTGTTAAAGAAGAGACATAGTTATAGTGTTTTACGATGTCTGACCTTATCTTTTTATTTTACTTTTAATATTTATAAGCAACAAAGTGATTGTTTGATTGCATATAAAGGAGAATTACTAAATTCATCTGACTATAAAAGCCTTGGTTTGGCACCAACAAACTGGGATATTTTTACCATTTATGTCAAGTTTGTGCCGACTTATGTATTACATAATTATCTAGGCTGTCAGTCAAAACCGTCAGTGTTTTTCACTCCAAAAATCAAGGCAGCTACAAATTTAGCTTTCGTATTTTACTCAGTAAGCTCCTTATTGAAAAGATATGTAAGGACAATGAACAAGATGAAAGCTGTTAAGTTTGCCTTTTGATATGATAATTCTGTTTCTATGAAAATCAGGTAGTGATAAATTTGTTCAAATTTTTCTCCAAAATTTTCTTGTTTCACCTAAAATGCAGTTACCGGTAAGTAAAGAATAGGCAGAGAGTGTAGTAGATAGCTGTTATTAAGGAAACACAAACCTCTGCATGCAAATTGAAAGTCTTTATATTCCCTTGTACAGTATTGATCATTGTAAACATTTGTATCATGGCCCTACCTTTCCATGTGCCTTACAGTGTGGACAACATATTCACTGTCTACATGATAAACACTCTAAAACTACATCTCTTCTTTGTCTTTTTCCAAGTTTACAACTCTTAATTTTTTACCGCCATGAATAATACCAACCATGAAATGTACCAGAAACTTACATGTAATGTTACAGTAACTTGAACATTGAAATCAATAAAACATCAAAGTGGTATCATTATTGAACTTAATTCCATGAAAATCAGCATCATTCCATATGGTATCCAGAAAAAAAGGTATATCTTTAGGATTGACATGGAAATGATGGAGAAAAAGTCAGAAAAAGTATGATAATGTTTGAAGTAGAATATCAAAATTTGCCCTGACACAAACTTTTCTGTTAGCAGTTATGCCCACAAGTAATGGTCTTTCACCCCATGTATCAAATTAACACATTGCAATACTGATGTGAAAGTTGCCCCCTCAAGTAATTGTCTCTCACCCAATGTGCCAAATTAACACATCGCAGTCCTGACGTGAAACAGTTAACCCCTCAAGTAATTGTCTCTCAACCAATGTGCCAAATTAACACATCGCAGTACTGATGTGAAACAGTTACCCCCCAAGTAGTTGTCTCTCACCCCATGTGCCAAATTAACACATTGCAAAACTGATGTGATAGGTACACTTTAAGACTAATCTTGGTTACTTTTCAGTGTTTAGTCATTGGTGGTACATTACAGATGTTTTGTATTGTGAAAATGTGGATGTCAGTCGTGTCTTGTGCTGAACTAATCCAGATGCTATCATGAAAATCTGGAATTGTTATTGCCTTGTCTCAAATTCTTTGACAAAAAAATCCATACATGTGTTGTTGAGGTTGCTGATATGGTTCAAGATACCTTTACACTAGTGTTTTACAACGATAGTATGAACAGAAGTTGAAGACAGACATCCTTTTGTATTCCAAGTATCTTTTTCAAGATTTCTCAAAAAGCAAACATTTCAGAATTATAGCGTTTCCTTATTCAGAATTAAATTTTGTCGGAAATTAAATGGTTGAAATGTTGTGTGTTTCAATTATGCACGCTTTTTTTGTAATACAGTATTAAATGCCAGCACCATTTAACTTGTTATGATGTAGAAATATTTTATGACATTTGTTCTTGTGTTGATGTGTTACATTGCCGTGGATTGGTGATTTACTATGGCATCAGTGAAACCTATCAGATTATTTACTTTGAGTCACACACTTAACTAACATAGTTCTACAAGTACTGCAATGGTCAAGTGACTTCTAAACAGTCTGAGACTTTGTCACTGTGGAGTGTTGTCTAGATCCTTTGTTAGGTTATATTCATCAGCTGTGAAGGCTGACTGTTTTGTTTTGCTGTTTGCAGAGATCTGCTGTGATTTGGTAGGTTTGGTGTTGGGGTATGCTTTGATAGATGTGTAGTAGTCATTCTGTGGGTGTATTTTGTGTATTGCCGTCATGGGTTGGTCTCAGCGCAGCTCAATTCATTTTCTGAGTGGAGAGAATTAAACAAATAGTTTTGCCTTCCAGTCATAGTTACGAAGACGCAAACATCTAGATTTTATCACTTGGTAACATTCATAACAACAGTCACCATGGTAATAACTTTTATCATTGATACTTAAAGGGGCAGTTCTCAATCCCTGGTTCTCGTATTTGTTGTTGTTGACATTGAGTATTTACATGGTGTTAGCCTATTGTTTCCCCTTTGAATTTTTTATCATGTTTTCCAATTTGCTTTTAGATAAAGCAGATGAATGACCTGCCGCTTTGAAAACATTTCACTAGATTCTGCTGTGTTCTCTTTCATTTAAGATGTCTGCCTGGCTTTGTTCCTGTCTTCCTTGTATACTGCTTACATGTAGTTTAAGGAAGGACACCTTTCACATTAAACACAAAGGAGAGACTTCTTGGTTTAAAATACAGACATGTTGAATGAATGTTATCAGAGCTGGGATAAGCACAAATATTCACAGGCAGTAATAGCCAGTGACCATATATTATTTTTTCCCTTTCTTTATAGCAAGTGGGAATAGACAAGGGAGAGATTCCTGATCTGGCAAAGGTGAGATTTTCTTCTTTTCATTCTTCCTTCTCTGCCTTGCCAATGACAATTCTAAGTTGACAATTGATCTATGGAGTATCCTTACATGTAGAATTTTAATACCATTGGTGAACAGTTGCTTTGCTTTGTTTGCAAATGCTATGCTGATAATTTGTAAATTAGATGTTGAATACATCTGCTATCTTGAATGATTCATCATTATTTTAATCCTCATCATTCACTCCCTTATAATGTCACAGTTGATATATACTTTGTTTGGGTAGCTGCTACCCCTATAGCTTCTTTTGCTATATTTACATTCAGCAACTGGAAGCTAAAAGTGTCTGTTTGTATGTCTCTATGTACATCTGTCTGTTTGTCAGTCACTCAGTCAGTCAGTCAGTCTGTCTGTCTATCTGTCTGTATGTATGTATGTATGTATGTATGTATGTAAGTATCATTGTTTGTATCATTGTATGTATGTATCATTGTATGTATGTATGTATGTATGTATGTATGTATGTATGTATGTATGTATGTATGTACGTATGTGTGTGTATATATATGTGTGTGTATGTGTCTGTCTGTCTGTCATGGCCAGATTAAAGATACCCCAAACCACATACTTCAATATGTGACCTTTTTTATGATCTTTCATTGAAATCGAAAATGGCAGCTACCTAACCATGTTTGATATTCAACAAGAAATTTTTTTTTTCATTGCATTGACCAAAGTTTAGGTGCATGGCCAGCTATTAACAATACGCCTATGATTGCATGTACCCAAATTCAATTCAAACTTGAAGTGCCATAAATAAACTTCAGCTGCCCATAGACAATAGAGGGGGAAATGGACGCGTCTCTATCCCAAAGATCAAAGGGAAACGCAAACTCCAGTGGTTGACCTCTGGTGCTAACAGGGGTACCATCTAGGTTCATTATCATAACACAGCGTCACCCACCATCTTGGATTGTAACTTTGTGAGACTAAGCTCCAGTGGTATGGAGTGACAAAGTTTCTCTAAATTTCAGCTTCTTTCTGATTCTGAAGACCCTTTTTATAGTGATAGTAGGTCTGGTGTATCAATAAATGTGGATGCGATTTTTTGATCGTAAGTGATTTTTTTCATATTGTACATAGAAAATATTCTGTGTTTACCCAGTGGTTAGGAAACCTCGGTAGATCTTGATGTCATACAGTGTATACAAAATTGGGGACCCCCTTGTTGTGCCAGAGTGCAAAGTATTCATCAAAGTTAACCAACTAGGTCCAGTTTTGTATGTAAGGTGTGTCCTAATGAGTGCCATTAAAAATTCTAATAACTTGACATTTTGTGCAGGTAAGAAACTTTGTGGTGTGGAATGTTTTGTGCAAAATGGCTGCTGAATTGTTTACGTTTTCATGTTTGTGTAAACAAATTTTTGAGACACAACATGCACATCAAACTTTGATATATTGAACTAAGCTGGTGTTTATAGCCATCATTACAGTCTTCTCAGTGAACTATACCATATATTTCTGTAATTGGGTGAACAAACGACATATTTAGCGGCTTCCTACATCAGCTGTGTGTCAGTAGACATACATGTACGTACTACCTACGTTTGAAAAATTTATTCAGATAGCTCAAGTCCTGATGTTCCAAAGGTTGGAGCTGAATGTTGAGGTCTTCAACATTTTCTTTGGTGGTAGAACAATAGCTATCGTTTGGGTTAAAACTTTCAGAATCTTCAGTGGTTCAATTACAAAACATGAACCAATAAATTCTCCAGTGGCAGTGTTGATGGTGTGGAGTCCATCTTACCTCTGTGTTTATAGTAAACAACATGAATCTATTCCGGGTAGTCACATACACGATATGCGTGAGATAGTGAGATTTCTAACAAAGATGTGAAGCCCTAAAAGCTCAGACCTTCCTGGATATGATTTTGTTACTGGTGATTGGATTAAAAGGTTACAACATGTGTTGCTTGAAACAAAACGCAGTAGAGAGCATCCGTCTTTCCCGTCTGTGCTGTGTATGTGTCCATGTGTATCGCCAGCACCTCCATAGTGTATTAAACTACTAATTTGCATATTGTAGAGTCTGTTGCATATAGAGTCTGGCAAAAAGTGTCAACTTACACACTGTTCTGCAATTTCTTGTTTAGGAACTAATCATTAATAAACATTAAATTTTCAGAAATTTCCAATTTAGAATTAGGTGTCCAAGTACTTGGATTAATTTATTATGTGTGTGGACGATGATCTGTGAGGTTGTATATAAATTTCAACGTCATCTTCAAAATGTTTTGGATATTGAATTCAAGTATTGTGTTACCTGCAGATTTTGATCTTTAATCCAATTTTATTGACAGTGTCAAAGACTGATAACTTGACATGTTGGCAGTGGAGTTCAAACCTCCATCAAAAAAAAGTCACCCATGTTCAGTTATCTATTCTCAAGTATTTTTTTCACCAAACTGTGTTCAGTAAAGAGTACTCATTAGGCTAAACTATTTTTTTTAAGATCACAATGTCTGGTTCAAAAATGTTCAGGTTTTCACAAATTACTGATTTGAAGAAAATGTCTGTGGAGTCAGTCTGAAATCAACTAACTTTAAGAATCTGCATCTTCTTTTGTCAAGGAGATCCATAGAGTGACAATGACTGAATTAGGTAAATTAACAAGGGCAATGTTTATTTGTTAATGGACTGCTGTCTCTATGTTGCATTTGAATAAAGGTCCACTACTACCAGCCATGTCTGACCTGGTATTACGCTCAGCGGCAAAAGTAATCCTCCTTAAGTATTACCTGTAAATCACTGATTTTGCCAGCCGTATGAACGTTTTGTTAGTCCCCACGGACACCGTCCGGGGGACTTATAGGTTTGGTCGTGTCCGTGCGTGTGTGTGTGCGTGCGTCCGTCCGTCCGTGCGTCGTCCGTCCGTTCACGCAGATATCTCAGAGATGCCCGAAGCGATTTCATTCAAACTTGGTACAAGGATTACTTCATATGTCATACAGATGCACGTCGATTTGTTTTGTGATACGATCCAATATGGCTGCCGTGCGGCCATTTTGTTACGATTTTTTCATGTACAGAGCCATAACTCAGGCATATCTCAACCAATTTTATTCAAAGTTGGTACAAGGACATCAACCTATGTCATACACATGCACATTGACTTGTTTTGTGATACGATCCAATATGGCCGCCGTGTGGCCATTTTATTACGTTTTTTCATGTCCAGAACTATAACTCAGATATGTATCAAGCAAATTTATTCAAAGTTGGTACAAGGAGATTGACCAATGTCATACATATGCATGTTAATTTGTTTGTGATACGATCCAATATGGCTGCTGTGCGGCCATTTGTTATGATTTTTTCATGTACAAAGCCATAACTCAGGCATATTTCAACCAATTTTAATCAAAGTTGGTACAAGGACATTGACCTACCGTATGTCATACATATGCACATTGATTTGTTTTGTGATTTGATCCATTATGGCCACCATGTGGCCATTTTATTACGATTTTTTCATGTCCTGAACTACAACTCAGACATGTATCAAGCGAATTTATTCAAAAGTATTTTTATCACAGACCTAATGAAGAGGACTCTATCCTCTCTGAGGACCTGTAATCAAAGCACCCATTAACAAGTGGGGACTGTGTCATCAACGATGACTTGTTCAAAGTAACTCAGAAAATACCTTCCGCAATGTTGTTCAAATTGATATGAAAGCAGGGAAATGGAACATTTCATGAGCACTTTAATGATAATGAGAACTTTCACGATATAACATGTTTTGTATCAAAATGGAAAAGAAATGTTGTATGGTTCCCTTACAAAATTAGTCTTCCCAGTTTGCAGGTTATACCAGTTCAACTTAAATAACTGTTTACAAAACCAGTTTATGATGGCATCTGTGGTAATATAAATATGAACGATAGATTGTTTGTTTGTTTGTTTACCATGTAATCATGATTGATTGTATCAGTGTGTATTTTGTTACTCTGTGTAAACTACAGGTTATCAAGCCAATACCAGACATGCAACCAGGTGTGAGTGTTTGATTTCTATTGAGTTCTATTGTCATTACTTGTTGATAGACTTTCATGGAAGGAATTCATAATTACAGCATTTCATTCAGATATGTTTTAGTAGAAGACTAACCCAAAACAGTCCCTCCATCACTTTGCCAGAACCTTTGACATGCTTCATACCTGTTTCACGTTTCTTTCTTTAAAATCTAAAATTTCAGAGGTACTGATCAATAAAAATGTAAATCTTGTTGAAAGGATGGCCAAAGAAAATTTTGTTGAAACTGCCAAATTTGTTCCTATGCTGAAAGTCTGAAACAAGTTATGACAATTATTTTATTTCCAATGTTAGCTATCATTGTTTAGCTGAGGCATTCATACCTACATTTTATAAAATCAACATTCTGAATCCATACATCAACACATCCTTTATACTTTTTCTGTTAATTCGTTTCTCATTCTTTTCTTTTCACTTTTGTTTGTTTTTAACAAAAAGCAAACTTTTGGCAAACGCAGCAACTGTTTAAGACGTTACTAACTTCACACCTTGTCTCATGTCTGGTCAGAAATTGTCATCATGCATGACTTGGTACAGTTGAGTTACATTTCAAAAGAAGTAGATTAGAGCTGTATGAAATGTTTTGATAATAATATTATATTAATGATGTATGTTGAAACTTTTACAAGAATATGTATAGTGGGTAACTGACTAGAATTAGTCACATCATCCTGTAATGTTTGTGAAATATATAATTATATTTGCCTGTTTGCTAATTCATCCCCTTCAGAAAGGAATGACTGTATCAGCCTCACTGTATTAAATACCACATAATACCTTTCCAGAGAATGCTTAAATTGATTTGCATGTGGTTTGCATAAATGGTGGATTTCTTCAGTATGGAAATGAGAATTTTGTAATGGACTGAGATGGTATCTGTATTTCACAACTCTTACATTGTATATAAGTATCAAATATCTTTTAAATAGTACAGGTACATGTACCAGTGGTATCTAGTGTTCATTATTGTACTCTTAATACTTCTGGACTTAAAAAATTATTGTTATGGTCACAGTGGAGAATTTCCAATGGGCAATAAAGTTAAAACATAAGAAGATATTATATGTATTGTAGTGTATTTACATGTAAAAATTTTGTGGCAGAAAATGGTACAATTCATATTGTTAATGTTGATGCAGATAGCTATGTTGAGAAATTTTAATGTATTTATAAGAATGCAAGACTGTCAAAACTGAGTGGCAACCAATGTGAATGGTTGTCTATCATTTACGATTGCCAATAGCTCAACATATCTTCATTGCATATCATTAGATTTTATCCACCATCCACGTAAGCGTACTTTGTTTCATTATCAACATACTGGTTAGTCATAATTTAGTCTCTGTTTGGTGAGACTGTTAGACTCGGTGACATTTACAATCCGTGGTAGTAATCAGAGGATATGGCAATATTAAGTGTACATCTGTGTTGCCATGCTGATGAAGTTAAGGGTTTAAGTTTGAAAACATCAGCATTTTGTTATGTGTAGGTGTTGTTAACTTAGAGGATACTGTTCCAGTGAGCAAGTTGCAAGGAAATCTGTCATTGTAATCTTTTCTGTAGGAGAATGGCCCTGTCATAATTGTATCCAAATAGACTTTGGTTCACCTCATTCTTAATTACCAAGAAAGTATCAAATTAATGAAATGACACCAGTCCTATAAAAAATGTCAAAAACTCAACTGTATCCAAGTTAGTGAAGTCAAATGCTCCCAACAGTGTTTTTGTGGGTACTAACATTGATAAAATAAACCTCATGGTGTGCATTGGTGATGGTGTAAGCTTTCTAGTGCTTTTCAGAATTGCAGATGCTTTCATAATCAGCTAAAAATAAACTACTTACTTTCAAAGTTCATGAAGAAAGGTGCATGTTCATAATTCGGCAGAAATCTGACTGTGTGTGTATGCAAGTTACCTGTCTACCATGACTATATAGTACCTAGATACAATCACAATCAGGGTACCTGATTACAATCAAGTTCTCTGTACCTGGCTACAATCAGAATCAGGGTACCTGATTACAATCAAGTTCTCTGTACCTGGCTACAATCAGAATCAGGGTACCTGATTACAATCAAGTTCTCTGTACCTAGCTACAATCACAATCAAGGTACCTGATTACAATCAAGTTCCCAGTACCTGGCTACAATCTCGGGACCTGCTGCAATCACAATCAGGGTCCCTGATTGCTACTATATTCTCCAGTACCTTACCACACCCACGATCAGGTTACCTGGATACCATCAAAATCAGGGTATCTATCATCACAATCTGGTTACCTGGCTATCATCACAATCAAGGTACCTGGTTACCATCACAATTAGGATACCTGGCTATCATCACAATCATGGTACCTGGCTGTCATCACAATTAGTGTACCTGGCTATCGTCACAATCAGTTTATGTAACTTCCACCATAACCTTGTAATCACAATGGTAAGAGTACTCTGTCAACCATCAGTATCATGGTACTACCACTATGGCCAGAGTACCAGAGTACTCTGTCAACCATCAATATCATGGTACTACCACCATGGCCAAAGTACTCTGGTAACCATCAATATCATGGTACTACCGCCATGGTCAGAGTACTGTGTCAAGCATCAATATCATGGAACTACTAACATGGTCAGAGTACTCTGTCAACCACCAATATCATGATACTATCACCATGGTCAAAATACTCATCAACCGCCAATATCATGATATTATCACCATGGTCAGAGTACTCTGTCAACCACCAATATCATGGTACTACCACCACGGTCAGCATACTCTGTCAACCATCAACATCATGGTGCAACCACCATGGCAAGAGTACTCTGGTAACCATCAATATCATGGTACCACCACCATGGTCAGAGTACTCTGTCAACCATCAATATCATGGTACAGTGTATGCTTACTATAACATTCTGTGTACTGAAACTCATATTATAATGAATCTCCCTATCCGTAGACTTATTCAACGTTTTAATTTATGGATTTTCTGAGTTGGCTCTGGCAAACACAAGATTTTTAGGTGAAAGCAGTTTGAAATATCGCCAGCATTTACAGTTTTCCTCAACTCTTTCTATCTTGGAACAGTCACAAACAATCTTGGAACAATTGTTTACAGTTTACAATCATTAACCATTTACTTTTCAAAAAACATTAGAGTTGACAAAAACTTACATACACATGATATAATCTCCAGTTTAATGTCCATGCTTTTATTGTTGCAAGCACTAGTTCTCATTGGTCAGGAAAGGGTCACATGATGACATGTGTGGTCATCCATTGGTGATTGCCATAACTCACGATAACATGGAGTTCGGCATTTAAATCTAACAAATCTTTAGCAAAAAGTGACAATGGCTGAACATTCATGGTTATAAATGTGATATCACTCTGTCTCAAAAAACTTCCAACTGAAATTTGTTTTCACTCATATTTGCACCTTGTGTTCATGGAGTAGTGATTAGTGCATGCAGTAACTGAAGCACTTTGCTCTGCTTGGTGTTGCTTTAAAACGCTATTAAGGTACTATTTGGGAATGTGCCTCTCCTTCAAAGCCTGTTAATGTGAATTAACATGAGTAATGTATGTGGTTTGCTGGGGTTTTTAGTCTATCTTGAATATAGTATCTGTTGTGAAAAGTGTTGTTAGTTTTCAAATGTCTATTATTGCCATCCATTCAAAGAAGTAAATCTTACAGTCTGGTTGTCTTCAACGTTCCTTTTCTCCACATTGCAGTGTGAAGTTCCAATGTATGAAGACACTTGTTTAATTGTACAAATTATGGCTTACTTTGATTTGCAAGAGATGTGGCCACAAGATTTTTGAGATTTTAAAAAACACAAAGCGAGGATTTTCCCAATAAGAAGCTAACTTTAAGGCTAGTGATATGATGAACTAGGAGTTTGACCATTGCTAAGTAGAGAAAAAAGTGAACTATTCATTGTGTAGATTGCATCTGAATTTATTCATCGCCATTTTCCTTTCTGTAGTAGAGGTCTTTGTTTTTTTATTGTATTCTGCAAAATATTTTTCCTTTTAAAGTTTCAGGAGTGAGAGATGAAATACAACATATTTCATGTTGTGATGCCGTAGTGTATGTAACTCAGATGTCTGACTGTTTATAGAAACTGTGATATTCATCTCCTCAGAGATATTTAATTCTATTTGTTTATTTTTATGTTTATTTAGGCTCCAAGTAGTTTATTAGATGCACTTGAACAGCATTTAGGATCCCTGGAAGGTAAAAAATCAACTGGAACAGCAAGGTAAGTCAGTTCTAAACAAATTAAGATATGATAGAACCAAACTCTTTCAACAGAATATACAATTGAAGTGATTTTGAGACTCTCATTATACACAGAGTAGACCATAATATTTCATCATCAAGTCAAATTGGTTAAAACTAGTGAAGCATGACAGGTCCGATATGTTGCGGTTTTACAAGAAATTTAATATTTGACAGCCCCGTAAAACAGGTGTACTGTAAACATGATTTGTAGTGGCAAAAGCTGCTACAACATACCAAATTAAATCGGTGAAAATATGTGTGGTTTTAGCTGAATACCATTTTTACTGACTTGACAAACAGAATAGTAATACCGTCTGACAGTAAATTGTTGAAAACGTCACTTAAGTTGTCATGGAGAACACAACTGCACACAGGTCTATGCCATGCCTTATTAGTCCCCACAGACACCGTCCGGGGGGACTTATAGGTTTGGTCATGTCCGTGCGTCCGTGTGTCCGTGCGTCCGTCCGTTCACGCAGATATCTCAGACATGCCCAGGTCAATTTCTTTCAAACTTTGCACAAGGATAGTACCCTACCCCATACAGATGCACGTCGATTTGTTTCACAATGCGATCAAATTTGGCCATGTTAGAGGACTTTTTAGTTTTCACCTCCATAGACTCCCATGTATAAGGCAGTCTCCATAGACTCCCATGTATAAGGCAGTCCATAGACTCCCATGTATAAGGCAGTCCATAGACTCCCATGTATAAGGCCAAGAAAAATAAAAATTTAGTTTCTCATCGTATTCATATTGCAAAAAGGATGCAGTGACACATTTTTTAGTCCCCACGGATGAAGTCCAGGGGCTTATAGATTGGGTCATGTCCGTCCGTGAGTCCATCCGTGAGTCCATCCGTTCATGCAGATATCTCAGATATTTTGACAAAATGTCACGTGACCTTGGTGACCTTTGACCTCAAATATATATATATATGTCCATAACTCGGTAACCACAAGTGCTACACCCTTCATATCACAGGGGCTCATAAGTGCCTATTTAAGTCAATATTACACAGCGTTTTTCTTTCTTTTTCAATGTTACAAATAAAGCTGAAGAGCACAACATTTGTGTAGCTGTCTTTTGTGTAGCTTGTATTGGCATGTATAGTGCGCCCTCAATGGGGAATGTGATCATATGTAAATACGACCTTTAGTTCCGTGACCTCTAGCCAATTCCTCTAGCCATGCCTTCTGGCCACGTGTACAGACGTCGCTGTGTTTACTGTACTATATAGTAGCATAGCGAGGGCAGGGCAGGAAGTAGGCATGGCTAGAGCCGGGCCTAGAGGTCACGGAACTAAAGGTCACATTTACGAGGACTCACTATACATGCCAATACACGCTACATAAAAGACAGCTACACAAGTGTTGTGCTTTTCAGCTGGATTATTTGTACATTGAAAAAGAAAGAAAAACCCTGTAATATTGACTTAAATAGGCACCTTTGAGGCCCTGTGTCATATAGGTATGATGGGACACTTTATGACGCCACATATTGTACCTCATTAATTATGTGCATATCTAATTTTGAGCGAGCCAATAGAGCTAGAGGTCTGATTTTTGGTATATAGGGATAACTTAGCAATACTATTTTTTTTCAAAATGTCACGTGACCTCGGTGACCTTTGACCTCAAATATACATATTTGTCCATAACTCAGTAACCACAAGTGGTACACCCTTCATATATGGTATGATGGGAGACCTTATGATGCTTCATACTGTACCTCATTAATTATGCGTATATCTAATTCTGAGCAAGCCAATAGAGCTAGAGGTCTGATTTTTGGTATATAGGGATAACTTAGCAATACAATTATTTTGACAAATGTCACGTGACCTGGTGACCTTTGACCTCAAATATACATTATTATGTGTGGTTATATTTTCACTCCTTTGTACAATGTGCATCTTCCCTTATGACCTTTGACTTTGATTATACATATATTTGCATAACTCAGTAACCACAAGTTCTATACCCTCAATTCTGATAGGATATTAGACCTTAAGATGTCACATCTTGTACCTCATTATTATGCGCATATGTATTTCTTGGCTGGCCAATACAGCTAGAGGTCTGATCTTTTTTCCCAATTTAGAACCATAACTTAGACATGCCTCATGTGTTTCAAATTGGGAACAATGACATAGACCTATGTGCCCATAGATCTCAACATATACACTCCAGTGATACTTCTTAATGACCACATTTCCCTGCCCCATCAAAACTAATACTCCTATTACAAGTGGGGACTATGTCATTGTCAATGACTTGTTTCTGTGTCTTTCTGTATTGTAACCTGGATTGTATTTTGAAAAAAAAGCCAAATATTTTGTTGATAATATATGTTCAGTGTTCACTGATTGTCGCTATTTATTAAAATGGTTTTATTAAAAACCATGTTGATATGCATATCTAGTACCTGGATACAGTGAACCTATGTGAACTGAACTAATGAAAGCAAGGAAGATGCACATTGTACAAAGGAGTGAAAATATAACCACACATAATAACTGTGATTGACAGTGACAGTTTCCATGATACTGAATACCATGGAAACTGTTGACATGGTGAAACTTGTTGTTTATCAACCAGTTTACATGTTTGCTGTTGCAGGAATGTGAACATATCATCACAGGTTGCTGCATCATTAACACAGACCAGTAACTCTCTGGCAAGCATTGAAGCAGAAGAAAAAAGAAAAGCATTGGAGGATGAAAAGTCAAGACTGTTGCAGCTTAAGGTAGACTATTCCCAGAGTTTGATTCTATACTTGAATAAACCATCAGATTTACTTGATAGAGGTGTAACCATTTCATAGGCAATTAGATCATACCATTTGACTTGCCTCTGTAGGGATGATAGACCATACCATTTCTCTACAGGTAGGATAGAACATCTTTAGATACATGGGTAAATTAAAGTCAGGTTTCTGATCATCCCTGTATTTTGATTCAATATCACTTCAAACCTTCCAAATGAAACATTAAATATGAAATGCGAGTGAAAATAATACCAGATATATCATCCTGAAGGGGGACCTATGGATGCTTCTGCTGAAAGTCCTGTCCATAAACTGGAACCTTCTTGTCTGTGACAAATCGACAAATATATGTACAAAGTGTGGTGGATAACATTTTCAGTCTTCTACAAATATAAGTATGAGTCTTAGCATGTAGTTTGAATATCACTCATGACTTTGAGCTTCATCATGATGTTAACAAGGATTTTTCCATGCCCTTTCCCAGTGATTTTTCCATGCCCTTTCCCAGTGATTGCTCCATCACCCCCTTTCCCATCAGTGAATCTTGACATGTCATTATGGTGCATGTCATGTATTCTGTTATAGCAATAAAGGCTGGACGTAGCTTTCTTTGCTTGATCGTCCTGTAGTATCATGTTAGTACATTGTTGTTTGCAGAAAGACGAGGTTGCAGTAATGTTTAAGGGATGGAAGGGTGAAAATTAGACAGCCATTGACCTTGACAATTGTAACGATTCCTTAGAGAAAAAATTTCCTCTGGTCCAACCTGGTATATGTAGTATTTTCTTGTAGCTTAAATTAAAGTCATTGAAGGTTCAGATAGATTGTAGCAAGGTAGAAGGGTGCAGCAGAGACTTGGTGGTAACATGGTTTCCAATAGCAGGATACAACTAGCAGCATGCTATAACATTGTAGGTTAGGTTCGGTTTTTGATTGACACTTTGGTTGTTCACAAGACATCTGAGAGTGATAGGGCTCTCTTTGCACTGGATTCCCCTGAGGATGCACCCCTGACTAGTCCAGCTGAGTTTGAGAGTTGTGATGTACCTCTGTCTAGTCCAGTGGAGTTTGCAAGTTTTGATGCCATCTTTAGCAATATCCAGGTATCAAGTAAAACTCACACAATTTTACATGCAGATCTTTGTAGTTGAAAGAGATAGAAATATTTCTCTTCATGAAATAGAAAGACTTATGAGAAATAAAGACTTGTAGACATTCTTATTTTTTCCTATCTGTAAATTAAGAAATTAACACAGATTTACATTGTCAAATAGTTGCATGGATGTATTGTTAGTCCAGTATGAAGTAATTACTATGACATCATCACTACTGAAGGTAGTATCAATGTGTTACCAAGGCTTTGAGATTGTTGATGTCTATAAGGTTCGGATTACTCATCCATTATTATACAAATGTGACAAAAAATGTAGCCAATTTCAATGTGACGAATTGAATTTGCATAAAGTAGCACTCACATATTGTGTTGATAGTCAATATGTCGCAGATGTTTTTCTCACAGAATAATTCCACTGACACAATCACACCATTTTGTCTATTCTGTGTGCTGTGTAGGAGCAACGTTTAAAGGAAGCCAGCCAACCAGCTACAGCACCAAGTCCACAAAGTTCACCTCAAATAACAGCCACCAAAGCACCAGTTGTTTCCAGCCAGAACCCATTTACTCCAGCACCAGTGGTGGTACCTCCACCAGTACAACAGCCAGCGATACAAGCCACACAACAGCCTGATTTGTTTGCAACGTCACCACCTCCAGGTTTTATTATCATCACTATTTCAATAGTAATAAGGATTATAGTAATAGTAGCAAATTTCATTATCATCAAAATCATATTATCAAAGGGTTTAACAAGCCATGTCCAAAAGGTCCAGAACCACCAGTTGTCTATTGGCAACACTGTGTTCGTAGTTCTGGGAGACTTTTGGGACACAGTGTCTTTGTGATTCTGACAGACTTTTTGGCAACAGTGTGTTCCTGACTTTTTGGAGACCTTTTGGACACAGTGAATTTTGCTGCAGGTATTTTATGAATATAAATGCAGGACCATCAGAATATAAATCTCTTAGGACTACCAAGTCTGTATGAATTTGATAGTGCAAGGGACTACCTTAGTGTGGAGGTTTAAGATAGCACATAGCTATTATGGTCATTATTGGCATATTATATATGGACTTTGAAATTTCTGTCTCATTGTCTTTTTCAGGTCCAAGTCAGACTACAAGGCCATCAGATGATCTGATGGCTCTTGAAGGGAATCCCTTTGCAGCTAATATCCAGGCAGCCATGCAACCATCAGTCATGGCAGCACCAGCACCAACACCAAATGTTTGGGGATCACCCAATGGTAAGTTTTCACAGCAGACAGGACTCTCTCAGCTGTAACTGAATCAGCTTTCAGAAACACTGAGGAGATTCTATTTCTGTCTTTCTATTTTAAATTGCCAAGAGATGGCATAAAATTGCCATGATTGTGTAAAAAAAATCTGAATTTTATTATTGAGATATCTTGAATAAGGTTTACATGTGGTTTCTTCTGAAAATAGTATTTTACACCAGGTTCCACCAATGCCATGCATACAACAACCCATACATTGTCATTCTTCATTCCTCCGTTAAAATTTTATTATTTCATTTTGGTGTATCATTGTCACATGACTGTCTGTGTCTGTAATCATTCCTTCAGTCATTTGTCAACATTGATGCTCTTATTCATGTCTAGTGCGTTTGATTTGTTTTTGTGAAATTTTCACAGTCACTCTCAACATTAAAGTCACTCTTGAAACAAATTTATATGAAAAACAGCCAATATGAAGGTCTTTCCACATGAAATGTATGATGTACTTCTAAAGCTACATTGTGTGAAAAGATATGTGTGGTGTCATTCAAAGCTACATTGTGTGAAAAGATATGTGTGGTGTCATTCAAAGCTGCATTGTGTGAAAAGATATGTGTGGTGTCATTCAAGTTGATTTCTGTGAATCTTCTCTTTTTGTTTCTTGCTACGTAAACATTGTACCTAGCAGACTTTGGTGGATTACCAGTACAGAGCAGTAACACTACCACATCAGAGGTTCCATCATTGTTTGACAGTGACACTTCAGCAGGATCTATTTTTTCACCACCACCCACAAGTGATGGTACTCTACTCTTTAGCAAAATTTCTACATTGCTTTTTTACTCAGATTCTGTCAATGCTTCCCACTGTTCTGTCCACTTCCAAAGGGAGCTCCTTTGGAGCAAGGAAGTGTACCGTATTAGTTTAAGGTAGAACGCACCGCGGGGACAGACATTCGGACTCTCAAATTTTTACAATTCTCTTCAGATATACCACATGTGGGGGTTCATTTTAAAGCTCTTGGTTAAAGAAAACTTTTCACCGGCTTAGTTTATCGATATTCGAAAATTTTTATTTTTCTCCATAGAGTTAATACATAGATGGCGGCCATTTTGAATTTCTTATATCGGTAAATCTTGGGTTATTTGTTTCGCTATTACCAAATTTGCACGGTGACCCCCTATTTTTATTCTTGATTTTGAAAGAGAATGATTGAAAGATCCCTTGAGGAAAGTTGGAGCAAAGTTTAAGTCTTTCACTTTCGAGGTGCATACTACCTTAAGATACACCCAATAGAAAAAAAAACTTTTTAGATTACTGTCTATGTGTTGCTGTTGTTTTGTAACTGTTTGTATGTTCTATATGAATGTTAATAAGTTTCTATTTGTTCATTGACACATACTCTGTACATCCTGTCTTGTGATACGTGTGTGTTGTAGTATTGAGAATGAAGAGTCTTGAAATTCATTCCTCTGGGAGCAGTAATGATCTCTTATACAGGATAAGACATAAACGTTTACTTAAACTTCCTAACCTATGCATTTGCAGCTGTGTGTCATCTAGTACTGACTACTAGTAGACCACTAAAATTAAATAAGAACTTCCCTTCTCTTCAGTATGATTTGATCTGTACCGTAGCATTAGAAACATAAATAGCATTGCACATGTATTTCTCTGCTTTACTTTTGTGACTTAGCTGGTTATGTGTGTACTAATGTTTGGATTCTTTATTGCCTGACTGCAAAGCATTGGATCCTCTAGCACCAACTGTTCTGACTGAATCACATGCTGGCAATAACACCGCTACTACTGCCATCACCGCTGACATTGCATTTGGGGATAGCTTTGGAGAGTCACAGCACTTAGCTCAACCAAGTATTGCATCATTCTTTATGTACTTGTCTAATGCATGGCTTGTCAGTAGAGCAGTCTAGCTATGGCTTAGACAAAGAAATGTTGCCAACTTAAATTCATACAATCATGGCCTGAAGAACAAACGATACTTCTTGTTATATTTCTAACAGACAACAGCATTCTTAACCCTTTTTGAGGAAACTCTATTAGGAAAATGCTGATAGGATATGTATTCCAGGTTAATCACTGCAATATGCTTCTATATCAACATGCTAGGCCAGAAAAGAGGGATTGTTTTTCTGTGAAAAATTCAATGTACAGCCATCTTTCCTTCCCTTTTGCTGTTATTGGACCAGGCAGTCTCTGCAAAAATTCCCCCTGTAAATTCAATTACTTCAAACACTCTGCCCATGTCTAGTTTATGCAACAGTATTTCTGCCTGCACAGTTCCTTGATTTTAATAAACTGGAGAGTTTCATTTTGTACCTGTTATTCATGAGGTGCATACTGGTATACTAACCAGCTGTAACTATATAATAATACAGCAACCAAATTTTTAAATGAAATAAGTAAACTGCTGAGTGTTGTACTAGGCAATTGACAGTCAGAGAATGATATCTTGAACAAAGAAGTCCATAGTAAGAATTTGTAGAATTTTCTATGAGTTTCAAATGCAATGGACAATCTGCCATACAAATGACATAAAGATTACAAAGACTGCTCTGTTTTGAAATTTAATTCTGTTGAGTAATCAAAATTGTTGTAGATCTGTATGTGAAGGTCTGTCTTATGTATCTTTGTATCAAGAAGTTTAGACAGTCAGTGGTAGATAATAATTGTAGACGTTCATTGGTATGTAATATTTATTGGAAATAGTCATTGTAGATAATAGTTGTAGATGGTCATGTGTAGATAATAGTTGTAGGTGGTCCTTGCTATATAAAATTATTGTAGATGGTCATTGGTAGATAATAATCGTGTGCATGCTTGAAATGCAATGACAAATACTTTACATAATCTTGGCTAAATGGTTTTATTTCCATTTATTCAAATGTTATTTTATCTGCTTACCGTAAACTTGGATAGCTTTTGCTGCTGCTACTGCTGCTAGCAATACTGCTACATCACAATCATCTGCCATGGCACCATTCAATCTCATGGATAGTGATGACTCTGCCAGGAGTGTCTTTGATGTTCAAGATACAAGCACTGATCTCCAGGCTGTCTTTGCACCCTCTCTGTCGCCAGCATCTCCTGCTAAATTTCAAAAGCCAGCCAAAGAAACACAAAGTATATCTCTGTTCTTTTGTTGACTGTTCTCTTGTTTAACATCCCGAACACATCCCATACTTTAAAACATCCTTCAATAATTTAACATCCCACTGTTCCCTACATGTTTATGTTTAGCAACAGATAGATAGACGAACCTCAAATCAGTTTCAGCTAATTTGAAACTGCAAACTAACAATATTTGGTAACATCAATGACTCTCATATAACATCAAATGATTGTTTATTTGTTGATATAAAATGTTCAGTGGTGCTATTTTATCTTGTCCCAGTGTAGTCATATAGTTTTAAATGTCAAAATCCCAACCTCCGTCCCCTCTAAAGTGTATTCACTTTTGTAAGTGAAACATATCTTCCAACTGAACAATCTGATATTTACCATGATCATTTAAATAAACTTTAAAACGTGACCACAATAAATTTTTAAATTCCAATTAGACTTTGTGATTCCTTAATAAGTACCAATGTTCTCTCAGCATTCAAAACCTATACAACTTATTCAACTCCAACATGTTTAGCTGTGTTTTTGTAACACCTGTCTTTGTCTGTGAAATGCCAACAAAATACATGGTGTCCTTTTGTGTGTGAATAATCTATAGCTTGAATTGAATGTCATTTGAAAGTCACCTGTCTTCCCTAGCATTGTGTCTTGATATCATTGTGAAGTCACCAGTCTTCCATGGCATTGTTTCATGATGTCATTTTAAAGTCACCTGTCTTTCATAGCATTGTGTCATGATATCCTTGTTAAATCACCTGTCTACTGGAGTATTGCATCATGATGTTATTGTAGAGTTGTGTGTCTACCATTGTAGTTTGTCATGATGTCATTTTAAAGTCACCTGTCTTTCGTGATGTTTTACATGTTCAGTTCATTTGTTCATCTCATGCTGTCATTTCAACTTGTAGTGAAGAAAAATATACGTGTGATATATTGCTTCAGACTCACCTATTTTGTTTTTCCAGTACAGTTTATTTCAAGATTATTTATGTTCAAGTCGTAGTTGCTTTGTTATTATTTCCACATATTCTATATCACAAGTTTTTTGATTGCCTTCTTGGGTGTATTTTGTGCCAAAGTTTGGATAGCTCATGCTCAATGGGATTTTTCAAGATTTTGTTAATATCAAAACTTCATAATGTTAAAACTGACTATGATGAAAAGACAAGTGCTCTCTATTTTGGCACATTATCATCCCATATGTATTTCAAGTACCTCTATTCATTGAATGATCTGTGAAATCAATACTAACCTATCAATTAACCAAGTCAGAATGTGTATATACGTTACTGTTCTGTCTTTGCTAAACCTTGTAAAGCCTGGCAGTGACTGAACTAATAAATAATTATGTCTGAACAGCAATCTAAATCTTACACATCCATCTGTTTAAAAAAAACCATATCTTTTTACCTTTCATCAAAGATTTTCCCTGCATGTTCATTTAATTTCTAAATATATCCATCATTTACGGTCATTTTTTGAACTCTGCATGTATCACAGATTTTATTTCATTTTCCCTTTTAACTATTGCCTGCATTACTGTATGTATGTTTTTTTGTCTTTGCTTTGTCTGTATAACAGGACCAAGCTATTATCCCTCTGCAGGTTTTCAGGCTAACTTTTCCACTCAGCAACCAGCTATCGGTGAAGGTAGTTCAGACTCACTTCAATTTGCTTACTAATCAGTCCATGACTCTACATCTATCTGTGTTGATATTAATGATAGTAAATGCTGTAAATGCTGTCAAGTGTTGTAGACAAACTGATAACTGAATTGTGTACAACTACATCCACTATCACATGGCCCTGGGTAGTCTGTGATTTTGTCAGATCTGTCTGACTCCATTTCTTTAGATTTCACCACTTCATTTCTGTGATTCAAGTACCTTCTATTGTCTTCTCTTTTTGAATATCTAATCATCATACACGCTTTTTTCCTCGTTTCCCATTCCCTACATCCTCAATCCTGCCTATCCACTGTTTCTCTTTTCCCATTCCCTACACCCTCAATCCTGCCTATCCACTGTTTCTCTTTTCCCATTCCCTACACCCTCAATCCTGCCTATCCACTGTTTCTCTTTTCCCATTCCCTACACCCTCAATCCTGCTCATCCACATCCACTGTTTCTCTCTTTTCCCATTCCCTACACCCTCAATCCTGCCTATCCACTGTTTCTCTTTTCCCATTCCCTACTCCCTCAATCCTGCCTATCCACTTTTTCTCTCTTTTCCCATTCCCTACACCCTCAATCCTGCCTATCCACTGTTTCTCTTTTCCCATTCCCTACACCCTCAATCCTGCCTATCCACTGTTTCTCTTTTCCCATTCCCTACACCCTCAATCCTGCCTATCCACTGTTTCTCTCTTTTCCCATTCCCTACACCCTCAATCCTGCCTATCCACTTTTTCTCTCTTTTCCCATTCCCTACACCCTCAATCCTGCCTATCCACTGTTTCTCTCTTTTCTCATTCCCTACACCCTCAATCCTGCCTATCCACTGTTTCTCTCTTTTCTCATTCCCTACACCCTCAATCCTGCTTATCCACTGTTTCTCTCTTTTCTCATTCCCTACACCCTTAATCTTTCATATACACTCTCTCTGTCTTTGCACAGATTCACATTTCTTACCTTTCATTGACTGCATGCCTTGGAATCCTGTCAATACTTGTCTTCTTTGTACACACAAATTCTCTTCTCAACTACTTTTAATCCTCTCTCACCATCAATTTATTCAATGGCAATGGTGTACATCCCTCCATCTTTGCCCTCTCCCACCATCAATTTATTCATGGTAATGGTGTACATCCCTCCATCTTTGCCCTCTCCCACCATCAATTTATTCATGGTAATGGTGTATCTCCCTCCATCTTTGCCCTCTCCCACCATCAATTTATTCATGGTAATGGTGTATCTCCCTCCATCTTTGCCCTCTCCAACCATCAATATATTCATGGTAATGGTGTATCTCCCTCCATCTTTGCCCTCCAACCATCAATTTATTCATGGTAATGGTGTATCTCCCTCCATCTTTGCCCTCTCCAACCATCAATTTATTCATGGTAATGGTGTATCTCCCTCCATCTTTGCCCTCTCCAACCATCAATATATTCATGGTAATGGTGTATCTCCCTCCATCTTTGCCCTCTCCAACCATCAATTTATTCATGGTAATGGTGTATCTCCCTCCATCTTTGCCCTCTCCAACCATCAATATATTCATGTAAATGGTGTATCTCCCTCCAACTTTGCCCATCCTCCTCCTCATTTCTGCCTTGACTAACTCAGACAAGGTTACCTCTTACTTCAAAGTAATCTTTCAGCAAGTTCTCTTTTCCCATGCCAAGACTGATTTCATGGACTGATATGCAGTCCCTTATTTTGACAGATTGTAAGCTGAAAAAAATACTTTGTCTGAAAAAATCCACTGCCAGCACTTGATATTGAATACTGCATCTATCATTAATGCACACACAGGAAGGTGTATTTCACAGTGTGTATTTTATCATTTCATCCCACCAAAGTTTATGGTTTCTGGCCCTCTACCTTCCTTTCCCAATCACAGGTTTTACAAACAATAATGTAGTAGGGGCAGATTTTGACAAAGTCTTTGGGGCATCCGCTGAACCTGTCAAGACAGGTAAGAAAGGCAATGATAAACGCAACTCTCTAATCTCTCTGCACCAATGTCAGAATCATGTGGAAAAAGTTACTGCACTCAGTTTATCAAATGCCTTGTGATTCAACTCATTCAAGAAATCATGTGATAATTAATCTCTGCATGCCCTCCCGTACCCTCTGTTCCCCTCTTTAATTCCCAATTGCACCCTTTTTTAAATAACTAGTTCCCATGGTCACATACATTTCAAAAATATTTATACAGATATGTAGATACAGCTTATCATGCCAAATGACAAGCATTGCCAAGGGAAAGACCCCTAGGTGTTCTTACAACTGGATTTGAAAATCAAAAACAGTAAAACTAAATCAGTCTGAAGGGACATTTATATTGACTGTCACTTCAACCATCTTTAAAATTTTTGCAAATAAAAAGCACTAGTTTTTACCAACAAATGCATG
The DNA here is from genome assembly GCF_041260155.1 of Ptychodera flava. NCBI lineage: Eukaryota > Metazoa > Hemichordata > Enteropneusta > Ptychoderidae > Ptychodera > Ptychodera flava. The sequence continues at coordinate 34,965,754 of NC_091937.1, forward strand.
TTAGAAATTCAGTTTGACGGCATTGTGGAGTATGAAACCATGAGAACTTTTTGTTTCAATATTTTGTCTAGTTTGTGAGAGATTTCCATATCTGGATTAAAAATTTCATGTACTTTTATATGAGACATTTTGCGTCTTCTTCAAGATGTACATGTAAGACCAAGAGTGTGATAAAGAAGTGAAGTCATGGAAAATATGGTTATTCATTTCAGATGTGTTGTGACAACTTGTACTTAGACCATGACGATGAAGCTGAAGGCGTCGAAAATTCTGTCTTGTGATTTGTATATGTTGATACTTATGATGAATTGCAAACAAAAAATAGATATATAGATATTTATTCATTAAATTGGCCTCGCTTTTCAACTATTCCTGTAAATTATGGTAGTATCATAAACTTTCTAAAGGAGTGTGATTAGTTTCTCTTTTGAAAAAAATCTACCAAAACATGTTAACAGTGAGTTTCAGCTTGTGTTGTCTTTGAAAGTAACTATTGAATCGTCACAGCATGACTACACACTCTTCTCAATTTGATTATAGTAACAAATGTGTCCCAGCCTTCAGATTCAGAATTACAACTGGTCATATAATCCTTAATCTATTCGCTGAGCTGTTTGTGCATCTACTTTCTGTTCAATGCACCATGTTTTTTTAGTGTAAATCAGCTACTACATAAAATTTGCTGTGAGATTTTTATCTCTTTCAATGCCTACAAAGTCCTTGAAGATTAATTTTATGCAAGGGTTTGAGAGAAAATGATTGCTGTGTTAAAGGGTCAAAGTCGGCCGTTTTTCATGAATTTTGTTCGATGCATGATACTACTTATATTGTTTGACATGTTGAAAGATACTGAATAAATAGGTGACCATGCATATATTCGAGCCCGGTTTTAGACAAATTAAATGAAACCATCACGAAAATGAATCATGACCATTAATTCATTTTCGCGATGGTTTCATGTATCCTTCTAAAACTGGGGTCGAATATATGCATGGTCACCCATTTATTCAGTATCTTTCAACATGTCAAACAATATATGTAGTACCAGTATCATGCATCAAACAAAATTCATGAAAAATGGCCGACTTTATCCCTTTCAGTTAGAGCTGGTAGTTTTAGTCTTGTTTGTCAACTAAATTGTAGACAGGGCTTAGTTCTGATTTTTTCCATCACATAATTCATATCTTTGCATGAAGTGGACAGTATAGAATGCACAGATAAGATATAACCTGTCAAGCAGAGTGGAAAACTTACCTGATACATAAAATCTGTTTTAGTGGATGGACTGGGCGATATCTTACAACCTATATCAAGTACAGGAACTACACAGCCAGAACCACAACAAGCTAGTCTGGCAAGCAGTGACAAAGATCTAGATTCAACTTTAGCAAATCTTGCTGGAAATTTGGACATCAACAGTGCTGGACAAAAGAAGTAAGTATGCTTGGTGTGAATAATACAAACTAGTGTGAAACCAAAATTTTGAATAAAAAAGTTGTGTCTGGGATGGTTCTTCACTTATATGTTATAAACTAGGGAAATTATTTTGGAAAGTTTTAGTACTTAACTGAATATTAATGTTGTAAAATGTTCAAAATGAGGACAGAATTTGAATTCATGTTGTGTGGTTGTTTGAGTTTTGTCTTTGAAACCATGAAATGTTTAGAATTTCTAGCTGCTGGAATCTATGAGGATTTTCAGTAACTTAAAGTACTGAATCACATAAAAACAAGAAAGTGTTTGGCGATCTCTGTGATTTCTGTCTGATAATCTTTCAAATTTGACTTTCTAAAAAATCCTGTGTCTTTGTTTTCCCTTTTGTAAACTATATGTCCAGATGATACACTAGGTGTTTTGCAAAATACTTGTGACATGTGTAAATATACAAACCTATCCTTTTTTGCAGCACATCTTGTTCTGGTTTTCCACTGTTCAAAATGGCAATTGTATTTTTTTTTGCAAAATGATAGATAATTATTTTGAAATCAAACCTTGAAGCAATACTAATGACGTCTCATATCTTTATCTTTTTGTACAATGTTTATTTTCCTTATATGTGCAACTCATTTGCATATTTTCAGTTTTGATTTTGATTTTCAACTTGGTCCAGCAGACAGAATAAAGTATGTGGTTTTGACTTTGGTATTCCAAAAACATTATTGTCTGTCCTGGTAGTGTTATATTGGTGTTGAATATGAAACCAAATGCATAGCCTTGATGGAGCCCCCTCCCCAGTGTTCCTACCTAGTTGTTAATAACCTCGTCCTCCTGGGATGCCTTGAAATCTACAGTGTATAATAACATTGTACAAACTTTATGCCCCAGTTCCTGTTTGTGTAATTTCCACTGGTATCCAAAATTCATATCATGGGTTTTAGGACAGTTACCCCCTGGAGATTACTCACCAGACACTTACCACTTACCCTAATCCCATCTTGTCAGTATGATATGTCATGATTATGTATGTCCCAGGGGGTAGCATCCTCATACCTTACAATCTGTATCTGATGATTTGTGCCTGTGTATTCTTTTCCATGATGTACAACCTGTACACTGTCAGTGATTACATTGTGTCATTCTCTTCCACAAGTTGTAGGCTTTTGCTGATTATACAGATTTGTCAGTGCTCATTGTAACTATGCTTGAAGTTTTATTTCATAAAAATGTGTTCTAACTTTGCATTTGAAAGTAACAATTGAATGGTTGTCAGTACACACCATTGTTGTTAACAGTTATAACACACTACAGTATAATCCAAAGGGATAAGTCCTTTCCTCTGTACATGTGTGTTGACTCGGAGCATAAATTTAAATTTACATTCGTGTATTTTAGCTCCTAACTCGTACCACTTTGCTCAAAATAGTGAACATAAATTTGTTGATGCTGTAAATTTTTATGCAGAATATTTTCACTGACAGTGTTATGGTTTCTATTTGGTAGGATATAGCGTAGTGTTCTGGTGAATTTGATGTTATAGCCATATCCCTGTGTTAGCTTTGTGACTGTCAGCTGAACAATCTATCAAATCTCAGCTCTATCTGAAGCACATGGTTTCCTATGTTTCATTAACATAATTATAAACATCTTTGACAGTCAGACCTTTGATATAACCATTTTGTGGTTTAATAGTCAATAGGATTTAATGTTGGGTTTTATCTCTCAAGGTTTCTCACTCACAAATTTTGTAAATATCTGTCATTCAAGCAATATATAATACGCAATTATAACTAAAATTCAAAGTACTGAAAAGGTAATATGTGTGTATTTGCATACAGTTCATAGGGTACATCTGAGGAAATCTGGCCTTATTTCTGTGATGAAAACAATCAAATTTTAGCAGGCGACCCCCTCCCATGCCACTTTGAAGCAACTGGAGTTTGAGACCATGTTGATTTGCAAATTTTCAGTGATGATCCAGTATTGTTAAACCATACTACTTAGATATCTCACAATGTGTTCCTCACTCCTAACAACCAGTCATTACATAGTTTGTATTGACATCTGTGATAATCATAGATACATTGCTGCATCAGTTGACTGGTATTGCCAGCTATCATTCAAAACTCAATGTCACCGAAAGGAACTGTCAGGAATGTGTAATTGAGATCCTGTATTCATTTCTTCAGGACGCAACACCAATGGACCAAGCCAGCAAGTAATGTTAGGACAGGTGGTACACAATGGTCTCAAGCACAAAGTGCAACAACTTGGCCATCAGCAAATACAATGGTAAGACTAGCTGGGGAAGTAAATACATTGGATTCATTTGCACAATATGTGTGTGAATATGATGGATAAATGACAGTGGGTGAATTGGGACAGGTACAGTGTTGGCTGTGTGAGTATGTACATTGATGTAACTGAGTGTCTGCTATATGGTTGCTGGAATTGTGTGTGATTGAAAAATTAAACTACTCTCTATAGTTTGCACTTCTGTTTTTCAGTGTTAGCAAATTAGTAGGCATCTACAGCTTCAAATGTACATGATTTCTTGTATAGACGTATACATTAGGAGCTTTTCATATACATTATTGCTGGTATATATATACCTGTAGGTTTAAGACTAGGTAAAGGAAAAGAACGTTTTTATGCAATGTGTCCCTGTTTTGAAGGGACAATATTAATTTTGCTATTCTAGACTTTTGAACCATTTGATTGGAGTATTCATTGATTTACATTGTATTCATGAGTTTGTACAGTAAAATGAAATCTACTGTGGGTTGTTGGCTGTGTGTGTGTGTGTGTTTGTGCACAAAGCAGCAGTTGTGTATGGATGCACATAGTAGTGTGTTGGCAACCATATGTGTCCCAATAGGCATGTCAGCTGTAGTGTATGATTGAATGTATAGGTGTGTGTGTGTGTACACATATGCATGCTTGCACCAGCTAGGTATATCACAACAGATGTTGGTAAGGTATTATATCTACATATTTGACACTAAACCCATCTTTTCAAATATCACCAGTGTTACCAGAAATCATGATATCATATGCACATCTGTTCATAAAAATTCATGCTATCCATTTACACTTTACCCTTTTCAACAAAGTCACTCCTGTCTTTATCAACTTTTCCTCATGTACTTTCAGTCTTGGGGTAGTGGTACTGCAGGTTTAGGATGACACTAGCAGTTTGCACTGGAAGTGGGAATGCCAACGTTCGCTGAAACAAATGGCAGCTGTTGATATGTTACCTGGTCAACTGTCTAGAGCACTGCTTTATTTTCCTTCAGTGTTGGTACACTGCAGATGACTTCATTTTTTTCTACTTCCTCAATGTTGTTACATTTACTATGAAAAAGAAAGCATTTCTTTCCTTTATGTCTAAACGAATTCAATAGAAAGTAATTATAGAAAAACAAGTTATCTACAGTCATCGTTTTGAAGACATCGTGCCCTGTGGATGGCCTTCACAGGTCATAACTCTTCAAGTAGAAATCCCAACATTTGGAAGTCAGTTTAATTTGTTAAGTTGGTATCATCGCTGTAATGAATCAAGATCCATAGAAAATATAGCAATGCTAAGAACAAACATGTGAAAATCTTGTTTTTTCATTCTGTTTCATACCTATTTTGAATTCAATTGACATATTTTGAAAATAAAGTTTATCTATGGTCTTCATCGTCTTGATAAGTTATTCAGATATTATCCAAAGTAAATAAAAATGAACATTTTGCCTATCGATGGTTGATATACATACCCCATGAAACTATCCTCTCTGAGAACTTGTACAAAACAGTTTTCCTGTAATCATGCTAACAAAGTGAAAACATTAAATTCCATAGCAGCCGTTGATTTTCTAGATCCTCTACCTAAAAGAAGAAGTAGAATTTTCATCCGTGAATGAAGTCATGTACAGTGTACCAATGCATTGTCCCAACAGTGGGTCATCTTCCCTGCTGGTTCTATGGAGGTGGCATTTACCAAGATGGCTGCTTGAAATTTCAATTACAATGGAAAAAAATATGTATTAATACTCTTTGTTAGCTTCATATATGCTTTTCTGTGCTTATCCATGTTTTGCCCTTCATTCTTTAAAGGAGTCGAGTAACCAGCAGAAACCCAAGCCGGTGAGTTTGATCCCCCCTCTCACAAACACTGCATAGTAGGTTATAGAAACCCAATAAATGAATGAACCTACCGGTAAAGGTACCCAATGGCTGTACCCAATGGCTGTATCCAGTGGCTGCACCCATCAGCTATACCCACTCTACCAAATAAACCCATTCTCCCTATGTCTCTGTATGTCAAGTGTCTGTTTTTACCTGCCATAACCCACTTCATATTGTCTGCAGGTCTATCGATGCCAAAATTACAAAACCAAAAATTTTGATGTTACTCTGTTTTAATTACCAATTCGAATCTTGAAAGTTATATTTCTTTGTCTCAGTAATGCTTTCTGACATTTCTATGTTGGGAGAGAAGTTCAAATGTAAGCAGTGATGACAAGTGTCTTATGTTATTTACCGGTAGATAGTGTAGCTCTGTGCTTTGGTCTTTCAAGGTTAACTCCTGTATCATCACATAAATTTATCAAATCTGTCCTGAAAAGCTATTCGTGAAATGCGTAGATATCAGTTATCACAACTTACAAAAGTTTAGTGTATCTTATTGTTGGCAAGTGAATTTAAGATTGGTTTTATATATTATTGCCTGAATACATGGTTTTATGTGCCCTAGAGCAGGTGGCAATTTGTCCAACCCAAGAAGGGCAGATTTTCTCCTACAAGATTTTTCTGTGGAGCAATTTGAATTATCATTGATTTTTTATACGAATAAAAGAGAATTACTTTTCTTATTATACTGTGCCACTGATATCAGTAAGCAGTCGTCTTTAGTTAGAGTATTCCCCATGATGCATTGCAGTGTGCCGTAGATTAACAAGAATGCTGCTTACTAGTCTGAATGTTAGATAGAAAGACAGATATAATATACATGTGTATGTGTGTTGATGTATATTTACACACATACTTGATATCTTGAATCAATCATGGTATAAAGTCAGAGTAGAAGATGTGATATTGAACAAAGAAAACATAAAACCTGATGAAAACAGAAATCTGAAGTAAAAACTTTGACAAATGCTTTTGAATTTCTCTCCCAATCATGAAATGTTTGTTTTAAAAGTTATATTTATCAACCTTATTAGCGTCTTGAATCAATGATGGACCTTATTAAAAGTACTGGGTTATGGATTTCTTGTTAATCTGACTTGTGTATATTCATATGACAAAAGTTGTATTCTTTATAAAAAAAGTATGGACTGAATAAAGGAAATGACAAGGTCATACCAGAAAATGTTTGTAAAATTAATTTGTTGAAAACACTTTACAAGAAAGATGTGGCTTAAAGTTTCCATTTGTATTTGTTTTGCTACAAAAGTTTTTGTAGAAAATTTCATTTTCAGGAAATTCTTTCATGTTGTTAATTTCTTACCGAGTTAATGCTAAGCACTGTACAGAGGCAACTACATTGTTCTGTGGCTGCCAAAGTCAGGCTTTGATATGGAAAATGAGTGTTTTTAATCGACCAATGACATGACCTTGACTTTCATGAATATGCAACTATAGTCAGGTTGTATAATTATACTGTTAGAGTGGTATCTATTATTATCTGTGGTTCAACTGCAGTGACCGTTGCTGGCTGTCTTTGTTTTGTATGGTATCTGCATGCTGCCCCAACTCTGATAAAGCACTCTTTTCAGCTAGACTTCACAGCTGCATTAGCATAGCATCCACTTTCCTTAGTATCACGTCTCTTTGTGTATCATTGTCTTGATGTGTCCCTTGGGCTTCTTTTTTATTCTGTGATGTCTTCCTTGGGTGTCTTGGTCTTCCTTGATGTCTTCGTATAGCATCTTTATCTTCTTTAACGTCTTCTTGGTGTCGTGTTTTCTTGATCTTCTTGATGTGTCTCTTTTTTTGTCAAAGTTTTCTTTTCTTGTCTCATGTCATGATGATGATGCCAATGTCTGCGTTCACTGTTATCACATAAACTGACATATTGACAGATGGTGGCTTCATCTGTACATACTAGCACACTAGGCTTTATTCAATACTGATCAGCTTTTGGCATCACTAACAGGGAGTCTTGTCCAATCACACCTTGGTCACACTGTTAAATACATGTAGTTCACAGCGGATATGTCCGTTGTTGAAACTCACTTGTGTATAGTTCACAAGAGAAGTGGAAAAACTCACTGAACTATACAAAAACAGATTTACAGTTAAACCATGGTATGGGTCAGACAAATACTTTACTGATCACTGACTCAGCTGGTAATGTCTCTATTTCTAATCTATTCCTTCATGAAAGCACTGCTGCTACTACCACTGCTTGCTTTCAGAGTTCATTTCCAAGTTTTAGCACCTAACTCCTCTCATAACACTTTATATTATCCATAATTTTCTTCATGCTTTTACTAGAAGAATTAATAAGCTCAGAGGGTTAAAGGTATAATCAAAGGAATCACACAAGCTTTGTTCATTTGTTTTTAAACTTTTCAGAGTTTCTGCAGGGGTCGGATTTTCTGAGTTTAAAGGGTTTTTAAGTGAATCACTTGTGATTTGCTCAGTTGATACCTATAATCAGATAATTTTAGAACTATTTGTCTCAGAAAACACTTCCTTTTTGTTTCATGTTATATTCATTTTTCCCATTTCATCACAAATTCATTATTTGTGTCACGTATGAAGGTGTTTTCATTCCTGGTACATCTACTGTAATTTAGGGTTATTCCATTCCATTTTAAGGGTGGCCAACCAGCAGATTGGAGGGGCAGTGCATACTCAGGACATTTTGCAACCCAGCCCACCCCTGCAATACAAACCATGGTGAGAATCCATTTCAAACAAACAAACAAAACAATCCACCAGTTAGATGGTCTCAATCCTTCTCTTGTTTTTTCCAGGAGCTTTGTAATTATAAATAAAATATAAAAATTATGCAGTGCATGTTTATGGTTGGTATGTCAATAGAAAGCTGATAGATACTTACATAAGTGCCTAAAAAAGTTTTGATAGTAAACCAGTAGTAAAATTGTATGCTTGATTTATAGATCATAGATGTATTAGTTCTGTTCAAAAGATTATAGGTTAAAGGTCACTGCATGTTAATGTCGTAAATGCAATCCTCAAATTTAAGATATCTTAAAAGTAAAAATGTATGTCAGAATAAACAAGAGAAGCTTTGAGAGTCTGGTTGGTGTCTTTCCATGATTTGCTTTCAGGGAATTTTAACATTTTCTGGTGGTTGAATTGCTTATTTCAAAAGATGTACTTCATGTTTATAATCAGTCCAATAGCTACCCTCTTGAATCTGCCTTTTATTAAGGTTACTATCATCCAACATTGGTGACCTGATTAAACTATTATTTCACTTGCAGTTGATTTCACAATCATCGATGACACAAAATGCTGTATTTTTTTATTTCTGCTGTCTTTCTGTCTCACAGAATTCAATATTACAGGTACTCACCATCACGAACCATATGCCTATGACCTTTGACACAGGCCTAACCAAGTTTATAATGTGGTACTTTGCATCAATTGTTGTTGTTTGCTTCTCAAGAGGCTAACTAATTTAGGTTATTTTGTATGGCATCAGATGTAAGACATTCCAAAGCTGGTCTTTTACTCTATTGTGGCTCTTCATCATCAAAACAAGGCTGTACCCAATGCAAGGCAGTATTAAAGGGACAAAGTCGGCCATTTTTCATGAATTTTGTTTGACGCGAGATACTACCATGTTGTTTGACATGTCGAAATACAGTCAAACCTGTGTATAGTGGTCACCCAGGGGATAGAGAAAAGTGGCCACTATAGAGAGGTGGTCTTATATAGAGGGTGGGCATGTGTGCATATATTTTGAAGGGGCGGGGCAGTTTGAAAGTAGAGGCTAGAGGCTGCTCAAAGAGCATTAAAATACCATACACAAAGCAAAGTGAATCACTTCAAAATATTACTTTATTTCATTTAATAAATACTGTATTCAATTCTTGTAAGTTCATAAAATGTAACCATATGTAAAAATTCTGTAAAAATACTGACTGAATTAAGTTCACAATGTTTAGGTACTGTACTAAGCACAATGTTCAAATATACTGCAAAAAAATAGAGTAAAATTAAAATACATTGTATACAACACAAAGTAAAATCACGCAAATGACAGCGCACGCTCTTGCAGTAGAGGGCCGCTGACAGGGATTTTCTGGCTACGGCATCTTTGAACCACTCCCAGGTCAGCTGGTTGATCTCTTCATCTCCAGTCTTTCGGATCTTCCTCTTTCGTTCTCCAGGGGCGTTGCTTTCGAAGTCTTCTAAGACTTCAGCTTTTCGTTTCAGAATGGACTGTATCTGCGTACGCCCGACACCATACCTCTCAGCCAACTTGCATGACCCCATTGAACCGCCACTCGCTTCATAGAGCTAGATCAGTTCAACCTTCTGGTTCAGCGTCAAAGTCTTCCTCATGTTCTACGCCATAATTTCGCTCGTAGATAGCAGTTGTTGATTGAGTTGATACGATGTGATATAGTTGATGCAAAAGCATAGAATGGTACAGGTTCTGAGCGAACGCTCCGTTTAAAAGCACATTGGCCGCCATCGCTTGTCCGAAGTTGTCGATAGCTAATTCACTGTGACTAGGCTAATCATTGTTTTCACGCCTTATCCCAATGCAACGGCAGTAACTAGCTCCTGCAGGTTTGTCAACTCCGATCATTCAGAATTAAAAAGGTGGCCGCTATACAGAGGATTTCTGAACAAATAGAGTGGTCACAGGTGGCCGCTGACCGCGTTAGAGAGGTGGCCGCTCTGTAGAGGTTCATTAACACGTAAAACCCCACGGGACTGCTACAAAGTGACCGCTATGAAGGGATGGCTGCTCTGTAAGGGTGACCGCTAAGACAGGTTTGACTGTATACTGATTGAATGGGTGACCAAGCATATATTCTACCCCGGTTTTAGACACGACAAATGAATTAATGGTCATGACTGTTAATTCAGTTTCACAATGGTTTCATGTATCGTGTCTAAAACAGGGGATGAATATATGCATGGTCACCCATTTATTTAGTACCTTTCAACATGTCAAACAATATAAGTTGTATCTTGCCTCAAACAAAATTCACGAAAAATGGCCGACTTTGTCCCGTTAAATGATCTTTCAATGACAGATCTCATGTCTTAACCAAGGTGACAAAGTACATTTGGTATTTCAATTACTGAAGGCATCTAAAAACGACCACCCTCCACGCTTAGTGAATTGGATAAATTATTTTTTAAAGTTCTTATTTTCCATATTTCATAGTTTTTCTTGCCAAATGAATTTTCTATATTATAATGATAGGAGTAAGCTAATACCAAGATCAATAAAATGAAGTGTGATTTCCAGAGATTTGGCCTCCTTAAATTTGCCTAGAGTTCTACAAACTCAATATAATGGCAGAAAATAATTTGGATGACTGGCATCATGCTACTTCTTGTGGTGTGCTACAGTGAGAGGACTTGTTGTAATGTGCTACGGTGAGAGGACCTGTTGTAATGTGCTACAGTGAGAGGACCTGTTGTAATGTGCTACAGTGAGAGGATCTGTTGTAATGTGCTACAGTGAGAGGACCGTTGCAATGTGCTACGGTGAGAGGACCTGTTGCAATGTGCTACAGTGAGAGGACCTGTTGCAATGTGCTACAGTGAGAGGACCTGTTGCAATGTGCTACAGTGAGAGGACCTGTTGTAATGTGCTACAGTGAGAGGACCTGTTGCAATGTGCTACAGTGAGAGGACCTGTTGTAATATAAATGTAATAGCTGCTAAAGAATTACTTCATAAATCACAATTTTAATAGGTTAGGAATCCTCAATGGACGAAGGCATTGATATTGGAGAGATATATCAGAGTATTGGCACAATTGCATAGCTAGTGTTGGATAACTAAAGTGGCAATTTAATTCTGTTGACCTGAAGTTTCAATTTGAATGCTTGCTGTATGGTTCCTCACTTCAGACTGCACAGGCATTGGTAGTGATCTATTGGTAATTATGTATTGCATGGTAAAACACCTCTGTACAGAAATGTATTGAGTGTCAAGCTAATCTGTCAACAAATTTAGACACCAAACTTCACTTTCAATAGACCACAAAAGGTAGAATGGTGTACTTGCCAAAACAAACTGAATCAAGTTCTCTAGTTGAGCAAGTTAACAAGACATATTCCTCAGTAAAAACACATTCTTGCACAGTCCATTTTATGTCACAGTAGTCTCCCGTCAAGTCCCACTTTTGTCAGACCTCACACATTCATTCTGTGTGCTACATGTACAACATCACACATCCTGATCTAACCACACACATGTACAAACACACACATGTACACACACACACACACGCACACACGCAATCCCCAACCTATATCATATTCACATCCATTTCTGTGACAGAAACCACATACAGTATTTATCTTTGTTATATTGCTCTTCATTGCGTAAGTGCTGGTAACGTATGCATACTATACAAACACTTGCATCCCAACATGCTACCACTTACAGTAACTTTAGATGCATACTTTAAATACAGAATTCCAGAATATGTGCCCTTCACTGTCTTGAATACATGGGTTTCTACCAATACCCATGATAACATTGTTACACATCCCTTGTACTCTAAAAAAGACAAGGCATTACACTTTTAACAGAAAGGCAGAGGCACCTTTAAATATCTCTTCCTAGTCAATACACATCCGTCAAAACTTTATTTTAACGAGTTATCTTCTCTAACCTTTGTTCTCTCTGTTTGCAATGTTTACTTGAATACTAAAGCAAATTTTATCTTTATCTTATACAGCCTTTCATTGACATTTGTTCATACCTGTAACATTTCAGCCATGCATATATCTCTACACTCACACACCCCTCTCACAAAGTAAAACATCCCCTTAGGTAAATGCTGGTCAGTAGTGTATACACATACAAAGGCATCACCTACCAGTTGATGACAAGCTGTATGTATATTGGTGATTTCAGTTATTGTAAACTGTGCATCATCCGTTGTCAGTGATCCTGTAGCACGTTTGCTAGGCTAAGTTCAAACTCTGCCAAAATGCTTGATTGGTTTCAGATGTCAGGCAGACCATATGGAATGACAGGGGGGCCAGCAATGCTTGGCACAGGAATGTATCCACAACAGCAGCCATACGGAATGATGAACCAGCCAATGGGAATGCAACAAATGAATGCATTTGGAAACCAACCAATGACAGCGCCTGTTTCACAACCAGTGCAACCCAAAGATCCTTTTGTAAGTAATAATATTTTCAGTGCCATCACAGTTCTTGCTAACTGTACTTTATCATCTAATAATTTTGCACAAAACAATAGCATTCATTTATAAACATTAGTTTCATAAACAAATTCAGATTGTTAATGGAACATCAAGAACCACAGGTCTTGTGCTATACATACTTACCATTTAGGGTACTCAGATAAACTTCAATTGTTGACAATAATTTTGAGATGTAGCATATGCACCGAAACATGTAATGATACTAGCTAGCATGTACACATGCAATAATGCATGTAATGGTACAAGCCAGCATGTACACACATGTGATGGTACATAGCTAGCATGTACACATGTGATGGTGCTAACTAGCATGCACACACATGTAATGGTACAAGCTAGCAAGTCACACATGTGATGGTACATAGCTAGCATGTACACATGTGATGGTACAAGCTAGCATGTACACACATGTGATGTTACAAGCTAGCATGTGCACATGTGATGGTACATAGCTAGCATGTACACATGTGATGGTACAAGTTAGCATGTACACATGTGATGGTACAAGCTAGCAAGTACACATGTGATGGTACAAGCTATCATGTACACACATGTGATGGTACAAGCTAGCATGTACACACATGTGATGGTACAAGCTAGCATGTACACACATGTGATGGTCCAAGCTAGCATGTACACGTGATGGTACAAGCTAGCATGTACACACATGTGATGGTACTAGCTAGCATGTACACATGTGATGGTACAAGCTAGCATGTACACACATGTGATGGTACAAGCTAGCATGTACACATGTGATGGTACTAGCTAGCATGTACACATGTGATGGTACTAGCTAGCATGTACACTTGATGGTACAAGCTAGCATGTACACATGTGTGATGGTACTAGCTAGCATGTACACATGTGATGGTACAAGCTAGCATGTACACATGTGTGATGTTACAAGCTAGCATGTACACATGTGATGGTACATAGCTAGCATGTACACACATGTGATGTTACAAGCTAGCATGTACACATGTGATGGTACATAGCTAGCATGTACACATGTGATGGTACAAGCTAGCATGTACACATGTGTGATGGTACAAGCTAGCATGTACACATGTGATGGTACATAGCTAGCATGTACACGTGATGGTACAAGCTAGCATGTACACATGTGATGGTACAAGCTAGCATGTACACATGTGATGGTACAAGCTAGCATGTACAAATGTGATGGTACAAGCTAGCAGGTATACATGTGATTGTACAAGCTAGCATGTACACATGTGATGGTACAAGCTAGCATGTACACATGTGATGGTACATAGCTAGCATGTACACATGCAATAATGCATGTAATGGTACAAGCCAGCATGTACACACATGTGATGGTACATAGCTAGCATGTACACATGTGATGGTGCTAACTAGCATGCACACACATGTAATGGTATTAGCTAACATGTACATATACAAATGATGGTATCAGTTAACATGTACATATACATTAAAGATAGTAATTCTAAGCTTTTCAATTATGGAATCAGATCTAATTTCCTTGTCCTAAATGATGGATGACCAATTTTTTCCTAGAAAAAATGTAGATTCACTTTTCACACAATGTTCTTTTTTTAATGAATTTACAGGGTAACTTGTGATCACCAAGGAGATAACACAGACTCATAATAAAACAACAGGGAAAGTCAACTTTTGGAACTTTTACACATTGAAACAACCACTGAAGGAAGGACTCAGAACAGAAACAAGGAAAACAAAGAGCAACTTCCTCTACTGACCTTTGACAACTATCTTCATGATTACAATATTTAAATTAATAAACACAGCAAAGCAATATTTGCATGAGAGGTTTGTGAAATATTTAAAAACAAAATGACTGGAAAAAAATTAGGAATTATTCCCGTCGTCCAAATCCCTTATAACAAATTTCAAATATTACCTTTAATATATTAATTAACGTTATTTTAATTTTTGTAGCCTTAATTTTCTAGAAGAGTAATTAGACTGGAATAGTTTCATTGTTTTCTGCATGCGCTCATTATGTAGAATATGACTTTTATCCTGTGAATGACTTTGTTTAGCTAGTCAACTGCTGTGCTTTGGAGCTATCATTCTATTTCTGGTGAAAATAAAATGTGCTAAAATGAAAGTATAGACTTCTTATTCAGTAAGTGTTATATTGGGTACATTTTTCAGAAATGCAGGCAGAATTTGCAAGAAAAAGCAATCTTGCATTTCATAACAGCAAAGACAGACAGAGATATACATTTGCTGTTATTTTTGAGTTGTACAATTGTATATTATGTGAACTAGCAAAATGTTATTATCAAGCACTGGTTGCTTACAAGTTTTTCAACTATAATTACTGTATTAGTTCTTGTATTATCCAGATTCAATACCATAGGATCTTTTCTTCTTTGAATTGGTTTGAACATATTATGCATGTCTCTACATTTCCAATCAAGTATTTGCTGGAAATCCTAGTACAGACTCATACAGACAAAAAACAGTAGCCATGGCTATTTATTCAAAATATTCTCAGAATGATATAACTGTGCCATATTATTTAAGGTAATTGTTCCGTACCTCGGGAACAAGACATCACTTGTGTTTCACCCACTTATAGACGCACCCTTGATAAATAAATGAAATGTGTGCTACATGGTATTAAATTGTTTATGTCAGAGTTGGAATAGGTCATTTTTAGAGTGATATTCTGTTTGAATTGCAGGTCAATATGCACACTGCCTTTGACATTCGGTAGTTTGTATATCTTAATTCATTTTCGTTTCCATAATATGAAATCTGCTTGCATTTCTTTCTTTGCTTCTAAATATAAGTCATTGTTTTAATTCCAAATGCAGCAGTACCTTTCCATTAAAATTCACAAGGGATCACCATCTTTTCCATATTTCCAACACTACCAAGCAATTCAAATCGGGTACTGCACTGTCACTCCACAGTTTGTGTATTCAACATATGCTATAAGGCGATGGTGATTTTGGGCAAAATTTGAAAGTTGTACTCAAAAATTTAATTTCAGATATTAAAGTATATGTATTCATATGTATACATACAAGAAATATTAAATATCATGATAAAACTGAACTTCATAATAAAGCATAGCCCAAACGTTTTCAGATTTTCTCCCCGGCTTGTTGCAAATTGTTTGAGAGAAAGTAAAAATTAAATGTTTTATCTTTACATTTCCTTTCTCTTTAATAGGATAGGTCTTTGTTTGAGTAAATATGCAAAAGTCACTTTAGTTTCACCTCTTTACTCACAAATTTGATAGTGCATGCATTTACTTATGCTAATATGCAAAAGACCCTTTAGGTTCATTAAAATTACTCTGCTGATTGATTGGTCCAAGAGTGATTTATGCTAATATGCAAAACGCCCATGAGTTTCATCACAAAATTCAAGGAAAGACTGCACAGCAGCACTTGTTATTGTAATGGCATTGTTACTAGTATTCTTGTACTTGTGTGTGACATTGAAAGGAACTATGGAAGATACATACTTATCAATCACTACCTTACATTTCAAAAATGAATACTTGTGTGTTTTTAGTGATTTTTTTCAACAGTCCTGATTTACCAATGGTAAAGTTTAGACATTCATGATGTTGATGAAAAAATATGGTGTTTTGAGATAAGTGTGTAATTTTTCTTCACCACAGACAGGGTCAGTGTTTTCTCACCAGGCTGTGTCAGGGAAGTTTATGTGTTTAAAAGTGTGAGATAAAAAGCAGGGTGATCTAATATCTCCCCCCCCCCCCCCCCCAGTCCTGCAGAGGTTATATCTCTATCCACTTGTAAATGATGTTAAAAACCCTGATTCTATGACAAATCTGGACAAAAAACAAGACATTTAAGGCAAGGAATATGCCATGCAAGCATACCAAGTATTCTTAAACGTCTCTGCAATATAATTTTGTTGTTTGTTTTTGTCTTCTTGAAGTCTTGACTATTCTGTAGTGTCTTTGTCAACTTTGAAGTCAGAGCCACTGTTGGCAGCCAAGGCCTTTAATGCCTCAAAATAGTTTTATAAATTCAGACAGATATAGACCAGCTGTGTAGTGCCACAGAGCTTTTTATTTTGATAGAAAAACCGGTCCTTGTATGGCCGCCTTTCACTAATGCTTACTGCCTCTTGATACACTGTTTGGTCTTGTGTAGATTTCAATGACAGGTGATGGATTAACAATAAATTGTAGACATCTGCAGTTTCAATTGTAGCATATTACATAAGTTCTTCCATGCCATCACAACTTTGTCAGATCATAGTTTCTATAGGTGGATCGTACCATTTCCTAGCAGGGATTGCCAAGTAATTTGTTGTGATGTTAGATATTGTGATCAGTCAGTTACATCCATACAGACTTCATAGTAAGTATGTGTTTGTGGATTATGTTGATGTGTACAGCAATGGCAGCCATAGTTAGAGCTGCAGTAAGCCTGTTAGTTAGGTTGACAGTTTGCATAACCATTGTGTGTTGATTTTACAAGAATACAACCATGTTGTCTGTGTTTTGGGGAATGTTAATGATTGGAGTCACTCATGATGTCATTCCCAGATTGATTTCAAGGTAAACAATACTGATCTAAGGAATGATCCATTTGATATCCAGGAGAGTGTCTTGTATTGAACATCGGTATTCCATTAACAGTTTGAGATGCAAATGGAAAGTATACACACGGATTCATCTGAGGGCATTGAAAGGATAAGCCAGGGGGTTATAAATGAAGTGGACCGTAGGACTTCCGTTTTCAAACCTCTCTCCCTAATACCGAATGGTTCATTCCTGATGTTTTTGACTTTGTAATTATAGTCTGAGAGTACAGCGTCAATGTCAGAATTTGCATAATTAATGTTCATTTGTGTCTTTGTCAGAGCTTGGGGAAGAGTTTCCTCCATTGAGTGTGTTTTGGGTCATCTGAGAACTGTCTGTTGTCATGTTTTTTGGTTTCTTCAGTATCTGTCCAAGATGGTTAAAAGAAAAATTCAAAATACAATGTATGGCAATTTCAATACTGTATCAGAATATAATATCCATTTGTTGTAGAAAAACAAAACCCAAGGTGACTTTTTTGTAGCAAATTTTGTTCAGGAAACACAAGAATGTGTAACCGAAATAAAAGTACCTGTATAAGTAAAAATCTGTTTGTGTTTTTATTTTCAAGTCTTTTACTCAAGAAACATCAATAATTGCCTATGTTGTCAAAATGCTCAGCATATCTGTGTTGTTCCTGTCTGATTATAGATCTGTGTATGTGTTACCCATTCAGCATGTTCAGGTAAAGTAACTGAAGAGAGTAATTTGTTTGATCAGATTCTTGAAGATGTATGACAGTCAGCCTAAGCTGCTTTCTCTAGCAATGCATGTGCCAAGCACTCACCCCTGATTGGGGCCTAGGTGTACCCAGGACAGTTCAAACTACAAAAGCATTTTTTTACCCATGTCAATGTATCCTAAATTTCATACAAATTGATGGGTCAAATCATGCTGGAGGCAAAACCGGTCAAAAGGCTACATTTTATCAAAATTTCTGTGGACAAAAGTACATGTTGCGATGGAAGGGTTCTCAAACCACAGTTACACAGATCTGTGTATACTATCTGTATTGCAGCGCAACAAGTGTGACCTATGTTGTGAAGGTCATTCTTCCCATCACCAGGTCATGTTTACTTCAAGTGAAGATTGAATTAGCATATCAATAGAAAGTGTAGATTTTGCTAGAAGTCTCTGGACAGCTTCTTTTCGCTATAAATACATGGCTGTATAGTAGTTAATGACAGTACTGGAGATTCCCCATAATTCATCATGATTTGTACACTCAGAGATTCCTCAGTGAAGTCCACCGCATCTCCTATGTGTATACAAAGTCACAGACTAGATTTTACAATTATGAAAACGTACTTTCAAGGACACTGTCTTCTCAATTCCCATTGTAAATGATCAAGAAAAGTATGCTTGATTTAGAGAGCAGATAGTATTTTTGTAAAATTTTCCACTGACTGTGTCTTCAGCCATACAGAATAATGTGATAGAAAGTAGGGAGACTAGTTGCGCCTGTTTTATGAAACAAAAGGATATTGATTTTTTTCCAACAGAAAGACAAAATAAATTTACATGCTTACTTTTCACAGAGAATGACCCCTTCAGTTTTTCATAATGTGCTTCCCAAAAGTCTGGCATTCTGCAGAATGTGACCTGCAGAATGTGACTATTTAACAATTTCTTTGAAATTTATTCTGAAACATCTAAATGCACTTTTAACAAATATAATTAATCAATTATCTACAGGTTTTATATTATTGCTTTCAGGCTGAACTGAAAAGGGTATAAAAATTGTAATGTCGTGTGTGCAAATCAAACTGATTTATGGGTAATTTATTGTACTGTTGAACGCTGCATGTAGCCAAAGAAGGACTCACTTCCTCATTCATCAGTGTCTATCTGGACTCAACTCCATGGAGACTGCAATTTAGGAGTTTTGTACCCTCCAGCTAAGCTAAGTACTGTAATCTTTGCACTGTTTGTAAATTCTAGTGAATTTCCCCTAGACCTACTTATTAGTTGGAGTAAATTTAAAGAAAATCGCTGACTTCACCATCTTCTGTCATAATACCTGTCAATCAAACTTTGGCAAATTTGCAAGACGAAGATAATGGTCTGTACACCACAGAGGATGTTGGTTGATTTTGAAAAATGACCACCCAGTCAAAAAGCCGCCTAATGGACAAAAATATTAATTAAGAGAAAACATAAGAGATTGTCTGAATTCAATTCTTTTTAAGATCTTATTTTTGCAAGTCTTGTTTTGCTATAATTGTGCCAGCAGAGTAGAAATGAGGAGCTAGTTCTTTGCATGCTTTGGCTGACATTGCTATCCATAGGTGCAGGCTAGATGTTTAACAAGACAACCTGGCACTTTTTTCCATAGGATAGATCTAATTTTTTATAAACTAATTAATCAAGAAACAGATCAAGAAAACACTGGGAAATAAAAGATTATTCATTGAATGAAAATTATCTTTGACATGACATTTTTGTCTTGAAAAGTGTCATAAGTTATGAGTGGTGGAGTTTACTGTATGTGACAGGTGTCAGATTTGCTGGCCGTAAGCACTGAAGCTCCCTAAATGACTGAAAAAACTAGGTGAATTAGGAGAGAAAATGGCATCAAAATTATTTTCCTTCATTTTTTTCCCTACAAAAGAGTTATCAGAAAGGTGACCGCCCTATATTCCAACACCCCTATGTTCCGACATCCCTATGTTGCGACATCCCTATTGAAGGCTTCTGCAAAGAATTAGTTTTACGGTTGTCAAGTCCTATTTACAATGTCATAAATAAATATTTAAAAAAGTTTTACATGTTACTGTAGACACCGGACTTCAATACTTGCCGCTGGTTGGTGTTCTCCAATTCAAGAGAGTTTGCACCGGAATAAAAATTTGATACATTCCTGATGATCTATATTTATGATCTGCTCTTGACTTTCATAAAATAATGGGGGTTTGACCTTGACAAAGCGATTATTGTTTAATATTTTTGCGAAATAGAAACCACACTGCATCTGGTTGTATTGTAATATGTAGAATCCACATCATCTCAACATATTCATGAGGACACCCTTCTCATCCAGATGAGAATTATGGGAAAATGAGAAAGCATTAAGGCCTAGTCTTAATATTTTATTTTATTTTATTTTATTTTATTTTATTTTATTTTACGGCCAGTTGTAGTTGCATCTGTAAGCCACTAACTGAAAAGCCAGTACTGGTAAGTATCGAGGAAATATTCGTTAAATTAAGATATCTTACCATACGTAAAATTCATTATATTTTATACGTTGATTCGTTGATAGTTACTGAAAGCACTCATGTTTTTTTGTTTTCCCTGTCGATTGCATTATGTTATCTCTCGCAGAGGGCGAATTAATCGCGAAAACAATCGTTTTTATCAAATCCACACTGCCGAACATGCAGTCACTGTTTCTTCAAGTCACAAGTTTTACACATTTTTGCTTTGTTAATCGGGCAAATAAAAACAAAAACGTGCTGTACACAGGAAGTTCCGTTCTGAGCATCGCCATACACATAGCTGTACGAGTATATGTTGTGTCGTGTCTTGTTGAGTATAAATTTGGGCAAGTACTAAAACAAATAAATATTTACTGCAAGGAGTATTTTTGAAAATAAAATGTCGGGAAGTATGCAAGGACTTGAAATACGCTCACCTTTTTTGGCTATAAAGGAAGAAATTCAATATCACCTGTAACCTTAACTTCCATCTATTATGAAAAATCCTTGGAGATGTACGAATATTTTACTTTGGTTTTTGGAAGCTTTACATTGAAATATTATCAAGAGAATTACTTAAAATTTCCTCCTGTCAATTGTATGGTTCCTATTTATTAAATTTGATTAGTTTTACGTATAATATTGTCAAGATATATCTCAATATCTCGGTTATCCACGTGGACGGGTTGTACTCAAATAAAAATGGAAGATCAACGGCCCAAATCAAATCCACATAAAAAACCCGCAATAATTTCTACATTTGGAGAAACCAGCCACGAGAAATGGGTGTCTTTAAAAACGTTCAGAACTAAACGAAAAAAATTTAAAAGTAACTTCTGACAATCAATCATGTGAGGAATCAATTTCAGCCTAATTCTGCGTGTGATTTCACAAAGGGCACAATCGGATGCGCAGTGGACGCGTGTTAATCCGTTATGTCTTGAAATCGGTAACAAATTCCGCCCTGTTTACATCTTGAAATTGATTTCTGTGATTAAGTACAATCACCTCTTTTGGACGTA
Organism: Ptychodera flava; assembly: GCF_041260155.1. Classification (NCBI taxonomy): domain Eukaryota; kingdom Metazoa; phylum Hemichordata; class Enteropneusta; family Ptychoderidae; genus Ptychodera; species Ptychodera flava. The sequence goes on from NC_091937.1 coordinate 34,987,396, forward strand.
ATATCATTTCTGCATTATGTTTTTCACGTGGATAAATTATGGTTTATATTACTATGGTTTGATTTTTTCTTCAGAAAAGGCCAGGCTTGTTCCAAATCACATTAAAGTTTGATTTCTAAACGCTGTGTTTTGGGTACAATTTTGAAAAGGCGGCTCTAATTGAGTATTTTCTGTACATTTATGGTTTTTAATAGGAATGAAAATACTTAAATTGGGGCAAAATGACACTATGTGTCGGAACATAGGGGTGGACCCATCAGAAATCAGGCATTATGAAAGAAAAAATATGTGATTTGATCACAACAATGAGTTAAGGGCTCATCCTTTACCATCAAGTTTAACCACAGAATTATCATCGGTGTTCTTCATCTTTTAAATAAATGCGAAGTATTCATCTGTGAAGATGGCAAGAAGTTTCGCATGTCTGGCATTGATTTGAAGTGCGCCTCCAACGTCCGTGCCATGTGCATGACCGGTCGACACAAAATGGCTTCCTCCACGAGGGCCATCGGCATCGTGTATATTACTGGCAAGCGCAGTCTTTTCCCTCTTTTCTCTGGCAAGAAAGCGGCAAACCGAAATTTTAGTGTGCAGGAGGCATTTGGAAAGAAGGTGACATGTGTAAATAACATTAACTTCACGAGTCTTTCTGGATTTCCATCCCAGAGGAACCTCTCGTTGAGTTCTGCAAGTGCTCATCCGTCCGAGTCGTCTACAAGTACAAGTGCTGCCTCAAATTTACACTTTTCAAACAAGCTTAAGAACGGTCCTCCGTTGGAACATTTTATTGCAAATTCAAATCTTAAAAATGATCTGCCTTTGAAAAGACACACTGAACAAGAACATGTCCCGTACATACAGAAAGAAATCGTGGCAGGAAACGGCCGGAAAGGTAAGGTCATAAAAATTGGGTCATTTTGCCGGTAAGGTCGACCGAGGGCACATTGGCAGCATTTCCGGTATGGGATTGGGAGTACATATACTGCAAATAGAGGGCCGAAAAAGCAAGGGTTTCCCTCCCTTTCAAAAGTAATTTGATTCTGTCACATAAATTGTAAGTGCACAAATATAGCAATAGGTTTTCAGTCTTTGCGAACTTGTATATGTTATAACTATGGGTCAAGGTCAGAATCTCACCTCTTGTAATTAATGAAATAACAAAATATTGAAAGAAAGTTAAAATACTGGTAAAGTGTAAAGGAAAAATGAAAACCTAAAACTATGAATAAATAGTTGGCAACATTTACAGGAACTAGTGATAATAATTCAGTGTTTCATCCAGGATGGCATCAACAGAGGGGGATTTCCTTTAGAGGGGATTTCATCATGCAGTTCATGTGTTCTATTTGTATCTCTAAGGTGTGACTGGCACCATTTCATGGGGGGTGGGGGGGCGGCTTGACAAATTATTAAGGGATGCCAACATGTCAGAGGGGGAATCCTCCCATCCCCCTCTCTAGATTAAACACTGATAATTATGGTAATTTTATTGTCTTTGAGATGGCAATAACAGAATCAGATGCTGTAGAACGTCCTTGATGTTTGTTGTGACAGTCTTATATAATTTGAACTTGCAAACTCCTATTTCATACTTCAAGATGCTTTATGTTGACATCTTTAATTTTCTATTTTCAATGAATTTTCTCAATTTGTCCATTTTGGGTAAATATTACATTCTCAGAAACCAGGCACTTGATTGCTTATAAACTTGATTTGCAGGTTCCTAAAGGTAAACAATTTCTTCAGAACCAAGTCGCTGGATTACTCTTAGGTTTGATTTTGTAGATACTTACAGGTGTTATGTACTATGTACATCTTGTGAAATTAAATAAAATAAGTAATATTGAAATTTTAAGATAAGTGAAGATTAAGAATAAGTTTAAGAATTGTGAATATTAAGTAGTTTTATCCAGTATTTGGTTGAAAATCAACAAAGTCTATGTAAAGAAGCTACCATGATTTATCCAAGGAAGTAGCCAGGATTCAGGGCATGTTTTTCCTCAGATAATGGGATGGGGACCTACCTACAGATCCCACACTGACATGTTCAAATATGAATGGTTTCATGTTCATTGAAATGAAGTCAGAAAAAGTGACATTTACTACAAACTTAAGGGGACTAAATTTTATTCTGTCCATTAACACTTAAAGGGACAAAGTCGGCCATTTTTCATGATTTTTGTTTGATGCAAGATACTTCTTATTAGTCCCCACGGACACCGTCCGGGGGGACTTATAGGTTTGGTCATGTCCGTGCGTGTGTGCGTGCGTGTGTGCGTCCGGTGCGTCCGTCCGTCCACTCACGCAGATATCTCAGAGATGCAAGAAGCGATTTCATTCAAACTTGGTACAAGGATTACTTCATATGTCATACAGATGCACGTCGATTTGTTTTGTGATACGATCCAATATGGCCGCCAGGCGGCCATTTTATTACGATTTTTTTATGTACAGAGCCATAACTCAGACATGTTTCAACCGATTTTATTCAAAGTTGGTACAAGGACATTGACCAATGTCATAGATATGCACATCAATTTGTTTTGTGATATGATCCAATATGGCCGCCAGGCGGCCATTTTATTACAATATTTTCATATACAGTGCCATAACTCAGACATGTTTTAACCGATTTTATTCAAACTTGGTACAAGGATTACTTCATATGTCATACAGATGCACGTCGATTTGTTTTGTGATACGATCCAATATGGCCGCCAGGCGGCCATTTTATTACAATATTTTCATATACAGTGCCATAACTCAGACATGTTTTAACTGATTTTATTCAAAGTCGGTACAAGGACATTGACCTATGTCATACACATGCACATTGATTTGTTTTGTGATTCGATCCAACATAGCTGCCGTTAGGCCATTTTATTAGGTTTTTTCATGTCCGGAACCATAACTCAGACATGTATCAAGCGAATTTATTCAAAGTTGGTACAAGGAGATTTACCAATGTCATACATATGCATGGTAATTTGTTTTGTTATGCAATCCAATATGGCCGCCGTGTAGCCATTTTATTACGAGTTTTTCATGTCCTGAACCATAACTCAGACATGTATCAAGCGAATTTATTCATAAGTATTTTTATCACAGACCTAATGAAGAGGACTCTATCCTCTCTGAGGACCTGTAATCAAAGTACCCATTAACAAGTGGGGACTGTGTCATCAACGATGACTTGTTTTGTTTGACATGTTGAAAGATAGTGAATAAACGGGTGACCATGCATATATTCGAGCCCGGTTTTAGACAAATTACATGAAACCATCGCGAAAATGAATTAATGGTCATGACCATTAATTCATTTTTGCAATGATTTCATGTATGGTGTCTAAAACCGGGGTCGAATATATGCATGGTCACCCATTCATTCAGTATCTTTCAACATATCAAACAATATAAGTAGTATCTCGTATCAAACAAAATTCATGAAAAATGACCGACTTTGTCCCTTTAAAAGTGGAGTAAAGAACTTTCAAAATAACAATTGTCAATTTTCCCACTCTGACAGTGTAAAGTTTGTTTGCATGTTGTTACGGTGTTTGCATTATTTCAATATTGGGCTGTGAATTTTCATGAAGTACACTTTGTATGAATTATGTTTTCTTCATTGTTCACTAGTGTACTTTGAAACCTATGGCTGTCAGATGAATGAGAGTGATACAGAAATTGCATGGTCAATTCTTCAAAACTCTGGTTTCCTGAAAACTGCTGATGTACATGAGGTAAGATGATGGCAAAACTTGATACTAGCTTAGCCTTTTCACCCCCATTTTGCCTTTTAGAGGTCCAACTTAAACATGAAAACAATGGGCTAAGGTCAAACCATTGAGGTGAAAGGATTTATGCATTTGAAACTTGAAGCAATTGTGAAAAACTTTTAAAAACCATGATATGAGATTACATGTAAATGGTGTGAAAAATACTTAATAATATAGCTGATGTTACGTTTTTAGAAATTTTAGTTTTAAGATTCAATGGATCGAATTTGAAATAAATCTGAATGTAGTGAATTGTGCATATGCACTTTTGATACTTAAAATTACACATCCATACAAAAATTGTCAAAACATTCCCCCATGGAGAAAAAGGATTTAGAAACTGTACACAGGTTTTACTGTATATTCAAAGAGTCTCTTTAAGCAAAGTTTATCCATTCATGTAGTTTGTAGAATTCCAGATTCTATTTAATGAGTACATTCACTCAGTCCATCGGAACTTTGCCCAATAGCGCTGATCGCAAATGACGTCACTGTTCTATCTCATTAATATGCATAAGTAAACATTTCTCCACATTTTCCGCATACGACGAAATTAAAACCTGCGAGTGTTAGAATGGATATTTAGCGTCACACTTATTCGTATGAATTGATGACCGAGACTACAAGCTGCAACAGCAGCCGCGCATGCAACAACAAAATTTGTCCGAATTTCAGCATATTTGTCCGAAAGTCGCGCGCTTGCAGCTATATTTAGTAACAAATCCGAAATCGCGATCAACCCAATTACCTTACTGTAAAAAACAATATAACTTAAGAGTTCTTGGTAAGTTTGACAAATTGAATACTTACTCTATGTAGTTTTATAGTTTCAAGAACGGATCCTTGATTTTGAATATGTTTATTCCGCAGGCTGATGTAATATTTGCAGTGACGTGTGCAGTGAGGGAGAATGCAGAGACCAAAGTATGGAATCGATTGAAATATTTCCAAGCATTGAAAAGGAAAAGATCCAAATCACAGACACAAATTAAGATAGGACTTCTCGGTAAGTAAGTCAATAGATTTCATAGACAAGGACAAACAATAGCAATATGTGTCCAAGGAGTAAATTGATTTATGATTTGATACTTGAGTGGACAATGTTATTGGAAACCATACGCTGTTGATACCTTCTATTCAATTGATGCCATCTATCATGCAGGCTGGATTATTTAAGAAGTATAAATAAAAAAATTGAAAACCTTAAACTTTTGCGAAAACTCCCTAGCAAAAAGTTTGACCATTCTCTTTAACAAATCTAGTATAAAAATCAGTGGTCATACTATAGCGCAAAGTTTGGTACTACAGAAACAAACTACCTATCATGTACTAATACTTAAAATTCAAAATGGCCGCCATCCCTTCAGAAAATAATTGAATTTTTAATTTTGTGATTTTTATAATTTTTGTAATTTTCACAAAACTAAGCCTAGATGAAAACTTGACTTATTCCAATAGTTTCAAAATAAGCCCCAACAAGCAGTAGACCAGAAAAGAATTGTAAACAATTTGGAGTCTGAGTATCTGTTCCTGATGTACATTCTACCTTATCAAGTTGTATGACAAGACGCTTTTGTAATTTGGATTCTAAACACTTAAAGAATTTAATTACAATCTAATTATTGTTTTTCTAGGTTGCATGGCAGAAAGACTTAAAAAAGAAATTCTTGAGAAGAGCAAAGCAGTTGATTTGATAGCAGGCCCTGATGCATACAGAGATTTACCCAGAATGCTTGCTGTGACAGAGCATGGCCAACCAGCTGTCAATGTTATACTATCACTGGATGAAACTTATGCTGATGTCATTCCTGTTAGAATGAACAGTAATTCCCCATCAGCTTTTGTGTAAGTCTCACCACCTTTAACCCTTTTAGCACCAAGTCCCCTTTATAAAATAAGCCGCAGTCAATTTTTCTCAGATTTTTGCCAAAATTTTGTGAAAAAAACTGTAGCCAATGAAATGTTATGTCTATTTGGTCCAAAATTATAAAAAAAGTACAGAAAAATTCATAAAAATTGGTAAAATGTTGCACAAAAATTTTGGCGGGAAAAAAAATTACAGTGCTCAAAGGGTTAAGCCCATTTCAATGATAAAGGTTCAATCTGACTGAAGTAGCCAAAGGGCTCTCTCTAATTGGTTGATTTAAACATCTAAGAAATGTGCAATTCTTGCTAATATTCACTGTGATAGATGATGTACCATAAAACCTGGTTACTTGTCATCACCACCAGACAGGCAGGTGACCAAATTATGAATCATATTTTGTCAAATTAGACTTTACTAAGGAGCACCCTCATATCAACTCAATTAAAATGTGTTTTCTAATCAGTAAAAATCCCATGAATGTTTACTCTTTAAATTTAATTTACTGGAATTGTAAACAGTTTACAGAAAGCCAAAACCACTGTCACATGGTAATTTTGTTGTATTATGTTACTGTAAATTAGCAATATACCAGTATCTGGAATATGAACTTTAAAGAGAAGATATGTCAATTTGAAAGTGGTCACTTATCAATTTGTATGAAGGAAGATGTCTAGAGTTACCAAATGAAGAGCTTTTTCTGTGTTTGACTTTTCTTAAACATAGATCTATCATGAGAGGATGTGACAATATGTGCAGTTATTGCATTGTTCCTTTCACAAGAGGACGAGAAAGAAGTCGACCAATTAGTTCAATAGTGGAGGAAGTCAAGATACTCTCAGATCAAGTAAGTGATAAAATCATCCAAATGCAATGATGAGGTTTTGTCTGTCACTGCTCAGTGATAAAATCATCCTAATGATGAGGTTTTGTATATCACTGCTCTGAGTTAAAGTGTGTTGGACATGCTATGCTTTTCTGTTTTTAAACAACTTGACTTGATGTTTACAGCTGAATCTGGAACAAGAGGTTTTAGGTAATCACCTAAATACTGGTTTTTGAATTCTGAACACCGTTCACAATGTCAACTTCTGATAAACTTTTCCACTTTGTTTCATTGTATATTCACAGGGTGTAAAAGAAGTCACTCTACTTGGCCAGAATGTAAATAGCTACAGAGACACGTCAGAAATGAACTACTTTAACAATGATGGCGCTGTTAGTGACACAAGCACAAATCTTAGTAAGGGATTTAAAACTATCTATAAACCCAAGAAAGGTGGATTAAGATTTGCAGAGTTGTTGGATCAAGTGTCAGACGTGGATCCAGAAATGAGAATAAGATTTACGTCACCACATCCAAAAGATTTTCCAGATGAAGTAAGTTTTCTACTTTGCTGTCACATTGAGATTATTGTATATTAGTGTTAGTCTTTGTGTCTATCAAACTGTCTTGTTTAGAGAGTTAACAAAGTCTTGAGGAAATCTCTCTATTGTAAAGGGAACTGTGACTAGAAGCAAGGCAAAATTTGGTAAATGAAGGAACTCATTTCTTCAAAACTCCAATCTTTTACTGTCCCTGAAGTTTTACTTTAGTCAAACAATAAATTTTAATGTTTTGAAGAGAAAATTTTGTTGCAAATTGAGGTGAGAGTAGTGCAAAATTGAAGACCATTACAGCAAATAAAAATTATTGCAAGATTTTGTTGATGTTGCTTTTGATACATTTACATCATGTCTTTTCAACTGGTGTATTTGGTGTGTTTGCTTTTCACAGGTACTAGAGATTATTAATGAAAGACCAAACATCTGTAAACATCTTCACTTGCCGGCACAAAGTGGTAATACAGAAATTTTGAAAAAAATGAGAAGAGGGTAAGTTTTATTGAAGAGAAGTTGAACTTTGACCTTTACCAATATTATGTTGACTTGTAAATGTTGAATCATTTTCAGAATAATTTTGTCAAAAAAATCTGTCAAAAGTGCCGGATTCTCTTGCAAGCTGGAATGTTGGCTCTTAGGGACAGCATTTTTCAGGTTTCCATAGATTCTTACAAAAACCACTGAACTGTATGAAATTGTTATTTATTATAATGAGAAATACTACCTCTCTCTGAGATAATGCCTTGATTTGCGGGGAAGCAATAAATAACTGGACATCTTAAAAACTCACAATGGATACAATTTTTTTACTCTTTAGGTATACAAGGGAAGCATACTTGGAATTGGTTCACCATGTACGAAGCAGAATTCCTAATGTTGCCTTGACCAGTGATTTCATATCAGGATTCTGTGGTGAAACCAAAAGAGCTCATGAAGATACTCTATCACTGCTGCGACTTGTCAAGTACGACTTTGTCTACGCATTTGCATACAGTATGCGACAGGTATGATTTTGTCTATGCATTTGCATACAGTATGCGACAGGTATGATTTTGTCTACACATTTGCATACAGTATGTGACAGATATGACTTTGTCTACGCATTTGCATACAGTATGCGACAGGTATGACTTTGTCTATGCATTTGCATACAGTATGCGACAGGTATGACTTTGTCTATGCATTTGCATACAGTATGCGACAGGTATGACTTTGTCTACGCATTTGCATACAGTATGCGACAGGTATGATTTTGTCTATGCATTTGCATACAGTATGCGACAGGTATGACTTTGTCTACGCATTTGCATACAGTATGCGACAGGTATGATTTTGTCTATGCATTTGCATACAGTATGCGACAGGTATGACTTTGTCTATGCATTTGCATACAGTATGCGACAGGTATGACTTTGTCTACGCATTTGCATACAGTATGCGACAGGTATGACTTTGTCTACGCATTTGCATACAGTATGCGACAGGTATGATTTTGTCTATGCATTTGCATACAGTATGCGACAGGTATGACTTTGTCTATGCATTTGCATACAGTATGCGACAGGTATGACTTTGTCTATGCATTTGCATACAGTATGCGACAGGTATGATTTTGTCTATGCATTTGCATACAGTATGCGACAGGTATGATTTTGTCTATGCATTTGCATACAGTATGCAACAGGTATGATTTTGCCTACACATTTGCATACAGTATGCGACAGGTATGATTTTGTCTATGCATTTGCATACAGTATGCCACAGGTATGACTTTTGTCTACACATTTGCTCACAGTATGTGACAGGTATGATTTTGTCTATGCATTTGCATACAGTATGCAACAGGTATGATTTTGTCTACGCATTTGCATACAGTATGCGACAGGTATGATTTTGTCTATGCATTTGCATACAGTATGCAACAGGTATGACTTTGTCTATGCATTTGCATACAGTAGGCGACATGTATGATGTTGCCTGTGCATTTGCTCACAGTATGCAAAAGGTGGTCTATATCTGTTGTCATTTTTTTATAATCCTCTTTAGGCTTAAAGATCTGATTATCCAGTATCAGCTTATAGGATAAACTGCTGTAAGGTTACTAAATTAGACTATGCCATCAATTTCTCATTGAATTTTTTTATCTTTCCAGCATGATATGTCTGTCCATATTTACAGTTTTAGTGTGTAAGACCATGAAAGAAAATGAAGCTATAAACAATTTACATCATAAAATATTTTGTAATTTCATTTATAAATTGTCCAGAAAAACCATGAAATTGATCCAAGCCTCTGTTGGTAAAGGATGGAATATTGCAAGCTTATCCTTGATCAACATTTCTGAAAATATTTTACACGTGTCATGTCTTTGATGTAGAAAACTCACGCTTATCACAAGATGGAAGATAACGTTCCGTATGATATCAAAGTAAGTCGACTTACAGATGTATTAGAAGTGTCCAGAGAAGAAATGTTCAATGCAAACAATGGCAGAGTAGGAACACAGCAGTTGGTTCTAGTTGAAGGGGTAAGAGAGAGCATGTGATTGTTTGCTTCAACCCTGGTCACTATTTTCTCATGGCATTAGTAGACTGCAAAACACTGAACTGGAATCATTCCAGAACTACATATGTCAAGAAGACTGTGTGGCTATAGCTCTAATTCATATGACAGAATGTTTGAGGAAATCCTTGTTCCAATGACAGCTTTGTGGTAAAGGGAATTTCCATAGCATGCCATGATGGATTTATTTTTCATTGGTTCCGTGTTGCATTTCTGACTGAACTGACTTTGATGCATTGATTTTCATTAACTTCTTTGTTTCTGTAACATCCTTTGCTTGATATTATAACAGCCTAGCAAGAAATCTGCTGATGATTTAGCCGGTAGAAGTGATTTCAACACAAAGGTCATTTTCCCAAATATGGAAATACCATGTGACATGGAGTCCTCCAATCACAGACCAATTAAAGTTGGAGACTATGTTGTCGTTTGTGTAAGTAATTATTACAGGTATACAAAGGGCATTTTGGGATTCCTCCAAATGAATCCATTCCTGTGATTTATATCCAACAAGTTGACATTTATATTTTGTAATTCAGATTACATTTATTTTATGTCATTCAGATTCCATTGAGAAAATGTACAAAATTAGATTCATTAGTTAAAAAATATGGTCAGATGGTAATGTCATTTAGTTTAATGAAAAGCAAACTTTGAAAAGATTAGGTATTGAATTTAATGCAAAATATTTGTTGCAAGTCTTTAAAAATTTGATGAAAAGAATTTTACCTTATCAAATCTTATTGTGAAACTGACATCAGGGACTATTATTTATTGCTGAAGGCAGTGATATGATAAATGGAAAAGTTGATAACTCTCATGGAGTATTTGCACTGTATCAATCACGAGAAAGTTATGCCTGGTTTTTTTTGGTTTTTTTGACAGATCAATGACTGTACATCCCAGGTTATGAAAGGAATACCTCTTTACCACACGACATTGCAGGAATTTTCCAAACACCAACAGAATCAACCATGCCTTCAGGACCTTAGGAAGATAAATCTTCCATTTTTACACTTTGGGTATTTACCAGGAGTTCAGGATCCAGTTGTAGACAGATAGTCTTCGAGTGACTGCATTTACTAATCAAGATCTACAGTGTTGTTTGTGTGTTCATGGGATGTGGAAACAGCCACCATGCTATGTGGTAGATGATAAGATATGATAAGCATGAAGATGATGAATTTGACTGGGTGGAGTAGAGCGTGAAATCTTACTGACATGCAGATTGATGCATTTGAAAAGCACACACGATAGGAATACATTATGCAGTATTGTGTGATTCCAGCAACAATTATCAACATTTTGAAGAAACCCGGATAATATGTAAAAAAGTCAGTGAAACCATGAACATCATGTTCATGGAAAGCAACTTACCCATCAAAGACACAAAGTAAATGTTGACCAGCTTTATTTGCCGATTGATGGACAGGAAATCAGAACAGTTATTGGTCTCATGTAGAATAAATCCTATTTATATCAACACTGTCTTCTGTGAAAATGATAGTTAATTTCTTTCCATTGAGTTGTCTGTCTTGTAAAGACACTTATCAGAACACACAAGCTAGTCTGGCTGATCTGGCTGATACAGACAAGCTGCAGTCTAGCTGATACAGACAAGCTGCAGTCTAGCTGATACAGACACGCTGCAGTCTGGTTGACACGGACAAGCTACAGTCTGGCTGATACAGACACACTGCAGTCTGGCTGATACAGACACGCTGCAGTCTGGTTGATACCGACAAACTACAGTCTGGCTGATACGGACACGCTACAGTCTGGTTGATACAGACACGCTGCAGTCTGGTTGACACGGACAAGCTGCAGCCTGGTTGATACCAACACACTACAGTCTGGCTGAAACAGACACGCCACAGTCTGGCTGATACAGACACACTGCAGTCTGGCTGATACAGACACACTGCAGTCTGGCTGATACAGACACACTGCAGTCTGGCTGATACAGACACACTGCAGTCTGGCTGATACAGACACACTGCAGTCTGGCTGATACAGACACGCTACAGTCTGGCTGACACAGACACACTGCAGTCTGGTTGACACAGACACACTGCAGTCTGGCTGATACAGACACACTGCAGTCTGGCTGATACAGACACGCTGCAGTCTGGCTGATACGGACAAGCTGCAGTCTGGCCGATACGGACAAGCTGCAGCCTGGCCGATAAAGACAAGCTGCAGTCTGGCCGATACAGACAAGCTGCAGCCTGGCCGATACTGCAGTCTGGCCGATTCAGACAAGCTGCAGTCTGGTTGATACAGACAAGCTGCAGTCTGGTTAATACAGACAAGCTATCTGGCTGAAACATTTCAGAAGATAGGACAAGCCCGTCTCACACTAAATCCAGTCACAGCCAGGTGTAATTAACAACAAAGAATTTTTCATAGGTCAATCAATATCTCAATATGTTGTGATTTGCTTGTATAGGCCGATCAGTTCAGAGCAGCTCGCTGGTATTTTTTGCCAAATTTGATGCAAAACAAATTATCTAGATAAAGTTTACCCATAATTCTTCACTTCAGTAATGTGGATTGAAAAATGATACTGAAAGAGTTTTGCAGAAGGGTGGAATTTTGCTGGTTTTCCATCCCAGCATTTTGTGGAATGTTTTGGAAATATTCTCTTTGACAAAGCAAAATATTTCCCCTTTAAAGAAATATGGTATTAGGGATTTAAAGTACTGTAAAAGAATTGAGCCAAGAACACACAATGCAGCTGAATCTGTCGGGTAATTTATTGTAAAACATTGTAGTTGTCATGAACATGACCTTATATGACCTTATATGAGTGAAATAAAGCTTGTCTTCCAATATTGGCAAGATGTGTTCACAGTAAAGATAATGTGAAGTGCAGTGTAGGAGTGTGCATTCAAATGTCAGTTTAGTTGCATCAGACAAACAGAAACTACATTATATATTGTATTCCAACTTTCACCAACATTTTATTGGAAAGTTAAATCATCCAAAATTTAATAGATTTGTAAAATAAATACCAATGTGTTACAGCAATCATATCAAATTATCAGTCTTGATTCCCCAAAGTCACCGTCTCAAACCATAGTCTGTGTAAATGAATTAACATCCTGAGTATTGCAGAGTCCTTGATTTGAAACCCAAGCCTTATATTACTATTATTATTATTTCAGGCCTTTGGCCCATATTAAAGAGAAATATTAAAAAGATAGATGTGACAGCGAAAAAAAAAAAAAAACAATTAAAAAATGATGAAAAGACTACTGAGAATACATTACATTCCTACAATGCTACAAAAACGTTGAATTGAAGTAAAAATCTGAGTTTACACAGCTATATACCACAGAGTTCTTTCTGTTTATCTTTTGCAAAATATAAATAGTACCGGTAACTTTCGTTGCAATGAAGCAAGATTCAAGAGATTTCGTGATATAAAGTTGTGACTGATACTTGATCTTGTTTAAGATCAAAAATTATATGCTATGCATTCTGATACACCACTTTTACAGTTGACATTTGTCTAGCATGTAGTTCAACAAATATTGAGGCAATACATACCGGTACTATATAAAAAGCTTTTAAAAGGGTGCATTTCACAATTTTGTGAACAGCAACTAAAATTGCATGCAATACAATTAGCTCTGGCATAAACACATTGAAGTGTCCTTTGCAGATCAGCATTGTCCTCCCCTGAAGAAGATACAATATATCCAAGATATTTTTTGTATTCACAAACTTTAGGGATTTTCCGTATAACAATACTATAGGAATTCTGCTGGGTTTCCAAGAATTTGGGAAAATAACCATACATTCTGTCTTTATAGTGGGATGAAAAATAATATCATGCTCTCCTCCGTAGCGTTCACATATGCTAATCAATTTATGTAATGCTTTTGCTGAGGGACAAATCAAAACGAAGTCATCTGCATAAAAAAGGTGATTAACAACTTCATTTACCAAACAGCATCTAACACAGGCTGATAGAAGGTTTGTACTTAAGTCATCTACGTACATAGCAAAGATTAATATCGTCAAGCATGATGATTATCTGACAACCATTTTGTGTCTCTAGTTTAATCTTTTAAATTCCTGAGAATTTAAAAAATTTTGCACCAAACACATACAAAACATTGCTGCATGCATTGTCATGAATTTGGAAAGATTTACCCAAAAGAAGAGTTCAGCCTGAAATTTGACAAGGTAAGGTTATTTGCATAAAACATGTTAATGATCTGTAGCATTTTCATTGAAACATTGCACTTGACATGCTAATATGTCACTGATTGGTCAGTTTGCACTTGGCAAGCAGATGTACTGATATACCAGGTGTACAAGCTGTAAAGCACATCACCATTACCTGATCTGTTGCTGTACTATGAAGAACACATGCTACTATTAAAACTCAACCAATCAACCTCATCAATGTTTTAAGGTTTCAGCTCAATGTTTGCGGAAGAAGGATGAAAGAAAAGTTGATATGAAGTGGTGTGAAGGGTTGTATTCTAGAACAAGGTGGTGTCCAGCATTGACAAGATTTCATCACTTCTGTAGCAATCAATATGCATCTCATCATAGTTTTGTAGATTTCTGCATCTGCAGTAGAGAGCGGGTCACTTCTAGGGCCAATCATTGCATCTAATCACAGTTTTGTAGATATCTGGGTCTGCAGTACAGAGTGGGTCACTTCTTGGGCCAATTGTTGTATCTAATCACAATTTTGTCGACCATATCTGAGTCTGCAGCACAGAATTGGTCACTTCTAGGGCCAATCACTGCATCTAATCACAGTTTTGAAGATATCTGGGTCTGCCGCACAGCATTGATCACTTCTACAGCCAATCATTGTGTCAAATCACATTTTTTAGGTATCTGGCTTTGCGGCATGGAATGGGTTACTTCTTGGGCTAAACATTGCTTCTTATCACAGTTTTGTAGATATCTGGGTCTGCAGCACTCATCAGGGTTGTATACACAGAGTCGCTGTAAAATCAAAACACCACAAAATATGATTATTCAAGCAATCAAATGCCCAGAGAGGAGACTTTTATATATTTTGTAAAAGTGTAAAATATTTTATAAGGAATATCTGAATCTTTATTGTGTTCCTTTTGAATGTACCATAATGGGTATATGATCCAGCACTCTGAATGAATCAAACTAAAGACTAGTGTCCAATTCTGTAAGTTTTTATCTTGGAATGTTTTTTGGTGAAATTTGAGGCTACCCATTGTTATCACACAAGTCTGTCTGCCATTGCTTCTTTTTTTTCTGTTTCATACTAAGACAAATATGTAAATCTGTTTGACAGATGAATAAATCCTATAAGTAACTTTACTGATCTGTCCAGGAACTGTGGGTCAGTCCTGAAATTTTTGAAGAAAAAAATTGTCACTCTGTAATCCATATGGCCACCTCAAGATATGGATATTGATTGAACTTAATCAAGAGAACTGCAGCAATATATATTTTATGCAGAGACATGTTAAAAACCATTACAAGAGATGTAATATGAATAAATTGGCCAGGTAATCAGCTTTCACCAAGTATATCAGCTTATTATAAGGAAAAATTTCTTGCCAGAACATTTTCTTTAAAAAAAGCATGCTTGACCATGAGATTAATTTAACACTAACCTCTGAAGTACAGGTTTCACTGAAAGAACTTTGTCATACATCATGGTTGCATTAATGGCGGCTTGTCCGATACTATTCATGGCTTTGTTTGCAGGGTCTCTGTAAATTAATACATGTAGATTATCACAGCAACAAACTTGTATTTGGATTGTCACGTCTGGTTGATTTGTTCAATATATTTAACGAAATGTGAAATTTAGTTATAACACATGTATAAACTGTAGTGATATACCGTACATCACAGCACACCAATTCTCAGCTCAATCTGTTCCCTCATATTCTCTGATGGTACGTACATACAGTATCCATAGACTAAGCCGAGTTCCCCTCCATAGTAGGTAGACAGATACCAAAACTAACCCAAACATTCCTTCATTCAACAACAGACGCATAGAGTACCCCTAACTTACCCTGAAATCCCCTCATTCCATTACAGATACATAAAGTGTCCCCAACTAATCCTGTATGACTCCCTCTGTCATTCCATCATGGGTACATACAATAGCCCAAACATACTGTACACATTATTACTGTCAAGGTGATTTCATCCTTTGCAAAGCATTACCGGTGTTTGTATTTGTTCCATAAGGGTCTTTTTTTACTCAACACTAAAGCATGAATTTCACAACATTTACCCAGAACAGCCACAAAGCTCTCCCTGACATTTTAACCCTTTGAGTGCTATAATTTTTCCCACCAAAGTTTTAGTCCAACATTTTACCAATTTTTAGAAATTTTTCTGTAATTACTTGGATAATTTTAGACCAAATGGACATCACATTTCATCTGCTAAAATTTATTATCAAAATTTTGGCAAAAATCTGAAAAAGAAATTGACTGGGGTATGTTTTATAAAGGAAACAAAAATTGACTTTGGGGCTCAAAGGTTAAAGATCTTCAGTGAAATGTTTTGTCATGGCTTACCTTCTGTCATCATCCTTGGGCGGTGGAACCCAGTGATCATAATTTGTTTCTACAAGAAACCATCTGTAAAAAGAAAGAGATAAACCATTTGACTGCGCATGGTATTGTCAATTGTGAATCGCTATGTTCTTCATCCTTTCAAAATTTGAATTGTTCAAAACACATTAGAAAAATAAATTTATTCCTGAAAATCAGCTACCAAGGCATGTCCCTGATGTTCTGTTCGATGCTTACACTCATTCTGTTCGTGCCATGAATTGTCTCATGCTTAAATTTCACTGATAGTAATGTTTTCATCGCAACAAAGACTCCACAAACAAAATTCAATACTCTGACTTTGTTTTAGATTATCTGGTACCTGCCATTCTTCACATCAAGTCTCCACACATCTCTAGCCTGGAGTCTGTCGCGAGTGACAACAGCGCCCTCTCCAGGTGAAACTCCTCCAATAATGAAGTAAACTGGAGCTATAATCTGTGGAGTGCTTAACATCTTCACAGCATCCTCAAAGTTATCAGTTTTTGTCAGCGTCTATTCCAGAAAAGGGATAGTAAAATAAACTTGTACCGGTACGATTATTTCAGTATGAGTAAAAAGCTTAATTGATAAAAAACACTGGCTGTTCACAACACTGAATCTTCATTATCAGCAAAATTCACAATAAAACATGCCATCCAAAAGTGGCACTCATAGGATCCATGAGCTGGATTCCCATGCTTGTTCTGCAAAATTTTAAAACAGCTGTTATTTGGAATGTAGTTTACTTTCATTGTCTATTCATCTTGCCTTCATTACAGTCTAAAGCAGCTTGACAACTTTCAGGACAGAGTGTCTATGATGATAATGTCATTATCAAAATGGCATTTTCAGTTTAGCAATGGCATGGCTTAATACATCTAAGCAAATCTTTTGCTAGATTTAAAAGAGGTACCCTGATCCTTCCATGGACCAGCTTTTAGAAAAATACTGCCACTTTTTCTCATGTTCATGGGCTGTGGTGATGAACACAAAAGTGTGAATTTGAGAAGATGTAATGGCACCGATTTTCCCTCAGTCTGTGACACTACCGGGACATGCCATTAGTTATTATGACAAGAAACCAAATCCCGTCTATGCTATCTTGTTTTGCCATGGTAATTTTTCATTGCACCATCATTATCATCATCATCACAATCATCATCATCATCATCATCATCATCATCTTCATAACTGGTGGCCGTGGTTACATGTCATACTTACTTCTCTGACTAAAAAGCTGACAAAATAAGCCTCACCAGTCAACAGAGCGTTGATCATTTCTAACAAATTCTGCCAGATTTTACCTTGATCTGAAATTGAAAGCAGCAGAAACACAACATCACTCCACTCTGAACAGGTTCATATCAGAGTGAAATCACTGATGGACTTAATACAAACTTCAAGTGACATGATTTCTGCCCAGTATTGTTTAAAAATAATGATATATTTTCCAAATTTATAAAAATACCATCAATGACAGTGAAGCTCGTTCGGTGGCGATAAATGTGAATATGTTACATGTACATGTAATATGGTAATGCAATACTCTGTTGAATTGTACTGTAATCATGTTTATTTGAATTGTTTGTGTTTTGAAAGTCACTCGATGCAATTTGTAATTTTTCACCTTTAATTCCTTATGCATAATTGAAAAGAACAGAGCATAATCAATCAATATGTTATCACACAACGCGACCAACTCATCCAGAAAGTATCATCAAACAAAATGTCAAAGGGAACCATAAAAAAAGTTGAGGGAAGAATTTCAAAGTTGTCAAAGACTGAATGATGATGATATGAATGCAGATATCATTGAAAGATGTTTTGTTTGAATAATATGTAATGCATATCATACAGCAGTTTTTACAATGGTTGCAGCTGTTGTAGATATGTTGAGGGCAATGCCAAATTGTTCATGAAAAATAGTTATGAAATCCAAGTAGCAAGTCTCAAAGCGTCTACATCTCTGTGTCTGAACAAAGTGTGGAGTAGAGTCAAAAAAGTGAAGGTCCAGTGCTTACAAAGTGTACGACTTAAAGGGACAAAGTCGGCCATTTTTCATGAATTTTGTTTGATGTGAGATACTACTGATATTGTTTGACATGTTGAAAGATACTGAATAAATGGGTGACTGGCATGCATATATTCGACCCCGGTTTTAGACAAATTAGACGAAACCATCACGAAAATGAATTAATGGTCATGACCATTAATTCATTTTCGCAATGGTTTCATGTATCGTGTCTAAAACCGGGGTCGAATACATGCATATTTGTCACCCATTTATTCAGTATCTTTCAACATGTCAAACAATATCAGTAGTATCTCACGTCAAACAAAATTCATGAAAAATGGTTGACTTTGTCCCTTTAAAGAAGGTTTAAAGTACACACCTCTTTCATCAGCTGATATTGAAAAAGATTTAGGTCTCATTCCTGTCAGCACACCAATATAGCCAGCAAAGGTTGTAGCTGTAAACACCGTCTGTAAACAAAGGCTTGAGATGTAAACACTGTAAACACTGTCTGTAAACAAAGCTTGCAGATGTAGACACGGTAAACACTGTACACAAACATTTGAGATGAAAGCACTGTAAACACTGTAAACACTGTACACAAACATTTGAGGTGAAAGCACTGTAAACACTGTAAACACTGTACACAAACATTTGAGATGAAAGCACTGTAAACACTGTAAACACTGTACACAAACATTTGAGATGAAAGCACTGTAAACACTGTAAACACTGTACACAAACATTTGAGGTGAAAGCACTGTAAACACTGTAAACACTGTACACAAACATTTGAGGTGAAAGCACTGTAAACACTGTAAACACTGTACACAAACATTTGAGGTGAAAGCACTGTAAACACTGTAAACACTGTACACAAACATTTGAGGTGAAAGCACTGTAAACACTGTAAACACTGTACACAAACATTTGAGGTGAAAGCACTGTAAACACTGTAAACACTGTACACAAACATTTGAGGTGAAAGCACTGTAAACACTGTAAACACTGTACACAAACATTGAGATGAAGGCACTGTAACCACTGTAAACACCGTCTGTAAACAAAGGCTTGAGATGTAAACACTGTAAACACTGTCTGTAAACAAAGGTTGCAGCTGTAAGCAAAGTAAAAACTGTCTGTAAACAAAACAGTCTTAGTGTTTTGGAATCTTTATCAAAGAAAGAAAACGTCTAGTGAAAACATATTTATTAAAATATGTTTGACTGGTCCAGGAGGATGAACCTGCACAGACAATTGACATCATTGTCATCATGCATTAATTGATATCTGTAACAAAATTCATAATTGAGCTTCCAACAGTTTTCAACAGACAAGTTTGATGAAGTTTCCTGTTTTCCTGACTGTTGGAATTGCATGAGCTGTGTGCTT
This sequence comes from Ptychodera flava, assembly GCF_041260155.1. Lineage (NCBI taxonomy): Eukaryota > Metazoa > Hemichordata > Enteropneusta > Ptychoderidae > Ptychodera > Ptychodera flava. The sequence goes on from NC_091937.1 coordinate 35,006,956, forward strand.
TGAAGGTTTTCTTCTTTCAGACAATGTCACGACAGAATTGTCTTGGAATCACCAACATCAACTGAAAAGCAATCACTTGTCTATCAAAACATGCCAAATATAAGAACTATTCCAGTCAGCAAAATTTTTGAAAGACTTACTTTTCCATTCTGCTGTGCATCATAAACAAATGTTAACTTCCTCAATATGTCTGTGAATCTGTAATCTAAATTGCGTCCATGCCAGATTTGACCATGTGTGTCTTGTGCCACAATGCTGGTACAAAAGCTATAAAGAATTGAAATACATTTATATCACATAATTGAAAGTCATATTATATGAAAGGGATAATTTGTTTGTAAATGCTCTTTATACATCAAGAAAACCTAGAAATAAATTATGAGATTTAGTAAATAAAATGACCTTTGCTCAGCTCTACAGCTTGGGCATTTTCTGCTGGCTCTAATTGGATAGGATATTTAATTTTCACCATGGAAAAATTTCATAACATCCATAATTCCATATATTGCCAAGAAGCCACCACAGTCAATCACCTAGAGTTAACTTTTGATCCCTTAAGTCCTTCTTTAGATTTGATAACATGTCAACAAGCAGACAATGAGCTATGACTGGATCAAGTTAGTAACATTAGCATGATTGAAACAGTAGACACTCAACTGTTGATGAGAACTGTTTGTAGAAACGACTCTTCAGCTTGGAAATTGAAATGGTAATAAGATAGGAATTTTTACTGCAGCTTTACACTTATGACAATACAAGACACGTCCATGTACAGTATCCCAGAGTATTGAAGACTGTGAGGTCAACAACAACTCAGGACTTGGTAATCAACAACAATGAAGCAGTAACTTGAAATTCTTTAGTGTGACTCAGTGCCTATAAATTATTCATGTCACAGATGAACAGAAATCTGAAACTTAATCATTGGAAAAAATACTGAAATCTGATAAGTCTGAAAAAGCTGATGTACAGTAAATTTCATGAGATCTCTGAATCTTTTTGGTCCTTCCTGTAAAATAACCTTTGACTTCTCGTGATAATTCAACTCCTAGAAATTTCAGCAAATATTTCTCAGGGTTTAATTATGATCACACTTACGCAGACATATCATAGAGTAAGTTCAACATAACAACATCACCAACATTCATATCCAAACACTGTGCAACACCAACCATCTCCTCTCCATAGGGACTTGGTATGTATTTCTCAACATTTTCACCGACGAGTTCTACCACAGGAATCAAGGCTTCAGGAACAAGAGATCTGATGAATGATAAAATAAATACAGCATGCAGAGTAAATGACTAATGTTTGATTGGATGTTAAGAATAACAGTTGTACTTGGCACAGAAAGAAAAGTAAAGTAAGCCTTTCTTGATCATAGAGTAAATAAAGGTTTTGCAAAATTAACAACAAAAGAGTATTAAATAACATAAATAACACATATATATATATATATATATATATATATATATATATATATATATATATATCAGCCGTAAAGCCCCCACCCCACCCCCCACCCCCCCCCCGCATGGTACTTCAGGCCAGTCATTGCATAAATAATCCATGGCACAGAACGTATACGTATACGTGGTGGTAGTGCTGCAGATCCGCAGTCCAAGGTTACTCGGCGAAAAGAGGCGGTATTATACTTACGACATTACAGAGTTCAGATCGGCCTTTAATTCCGATGCATTCCAATGTTTCAAGATGCTATCCCATCGCTTTGCGGGTGGTAGATCTAGATTTAGTTTGTATCGTGGAGCTTGTTGAGAAAACACAGTACCGATCACAAGAAATGCAACAGCGAGTGTTGTGATCGCCATTCTCGGTGCAAGGTCGGTACCTTCGAAAAAATATAACATACTACAGACATTTCGCTGATCGGTCGCTAGCGGCGTTGTCCATTATCTGCATTCTACTATGACTCTCGTCACACTCGTCCGACCCATGACCATGATGACGATTGCCTACCATCCTAGCCTTGACCACCCTATCAGCTGATCCAGCGCTCGGAGCGATTCATGTAGGCGGTAGATGTAATTTATAATGTTTTGTTTTGTTTAAGAATGCAAATCAGACGAAAATGACTCATCTATTAACGTAAAATATTGTCGACATTTTTGTCAAATTTTCACCATCGCGCAACAACTATCTGTACTTCTGTCATTGAAATTTTAGACTTCAATTAAAACGTGTAACTTTTCATGCCCAATGGTTGAGAAATAATATTAAGAAACAAGTTGGCAGGAAGAAGAGGAAAACTGGCAAAATATGCGAGATGAAAATCGATCGAAACACTTGAGACCTGCTGCTTTTGCAAAAATTCTAAACTGCAAAATCACACACCATCATACTGGAAAGTAAAAAATAAGTGAAAAAAACTTTGGAAAGGAGGGGCGAGTATCTCGCATTGAGCTTCCTTCTCCGAAATAAAATTCTGTTCGGGAATTACATGTCCTGTTCCGATTCCGAATTCCCAAAGTGTCCAGATCTAGTCTATGGTTCTGAACCGTTCGATGTCGTTATCGAAATCGACGGTAACAATGAAAGAATAGAGGAAAAAGCACCAGCAAAGTAGGCCTGCGACAAAATATCTACTGACAAAAGAGAAGAAAGCAAAACATATTCCACCGCGTGAAATGTCAAGGGACTGCAATTAATGTGAGGGGGCATACACATGTGTACGTCGATTTTGGACCCCCTCCCCTTCATTTTCACCTTATGTGGAAAAATGTCGATAAAATATGTAGACTTTTGATCCCTGCTTTTGACTCCGGCATGATTTGACTTTTGACTCATCACTTGGTGCAAGGTGGGATGGAGTAACCGTGCTTGGTGGAAAACATCGACTGGGCTTTGGTATAGATCAGGTGCAGCAAACGAACAATGCACTTTTAAAGGGGTCCTTATTATGATAAGATATATTGTGCAGGACAAGTAATGTGAACTGACTAATTATAAGTCATGAGGGTAATTAATTAGCTGTTCATAATTTGCCCTCCACTGAATATTTTTCGACTTGCCCTCCCACACTCAAAATTCATTTTACCCACTCCCCACATATTTTTGCCTGTTTCCCCTCCCCATTGTGAATTTTTGAAGATCCCCTCCCCTATGGCGAAAAACCTTGTCGATTTCTCCTGCCCTGGAAAAAATTCCCCTTAAAATTTTATCATTCGCCTGCAGGCATTAAGCTCCCCTGCCTTGTGATGAAAAACCTGTCGATGTTCCTCTTATTTAATTTGATAAATAGGCTCAACTTCCCCTGTCCCCGTTTTGCAAGTAACTTCCCGTTTTTCCCCCAATCCCGGTCCCCAGGCCAATCAACTGATATCTACCCTGCCCGACAAAAAAAGCTAAAATCTGCTCCCTGCCAGCTAAAAATATGTCCCCTGCCCAAGCAAAATTAAAATTTCTCCTGCCATCAAAACCGGAATAGCTTTTTCGATGAATAGCTCCGTTGGCTGTACCTGATGCCAAAAGTGTAAAACTTTGACCAAGGTGTATCGGCCAAAAGTGTAAAACTTTGACCCCTAATAAAAATTAAGGACAATGACAATAGCTGTGACAATAATAAGGGAGGGTGGTTGATGGGAGGGGAAAATCCTCATATCAATTGCTTAAGTGAAAGTTTTTTAAATATGTAAATAATATTCGTACGGCTCCAACACTACATGGAGCGTGGGCAGAAATCAGAGCGTCTCATTTCGTCCATTTCTGGCGAGGCCAATATTAGACACGGTATAGAATACTTCACAGGTGGTGATGGTGGTGAGGATGATGATGATGACGGGGAGGATAAAGTCGACTTTCTAACATCATAATGGACATCATTTCTTGACGACAATGATGAAGTGTGGTGAAACTTTGTCCACGTACATTACTCCACCACAACTTATAAGTGAAAGAATACTAGGATTGAATGAAGTTTTCGAATACAAAACTGTCAGGATGGCATATACAGCACACTGCATTCCCGTACCTAACATTTTTTCTCGATAATGTACAGAAGAATGACGTCACTATGACGTAATTTATTGTGTCAGATCGATTTAGCACTGTTAGCTTGTCTGTTGCACATGTCATACTAGCAATAAAATGTCACCATAATCTCATGTAAACCATTATAATTTACAATTCCAGTTTTCCCCTTTCATATATTCATGTCCTCTTCGCATTTGGCTGTAAAAAAAAGTCAATGGCTTTGTGACGACCTGGTACACACAGATGATAAACTGTCTGTATTTATTTACTTTTTACAGGACAGCTTTTTCAAAAACATTAACGATCCATTAACGATTGTTAACAATCCAAGCCCTACCGACCGTTGGATATTTTAAACGGTAGAGAGAAATTTTAAGCAGTGCGGAGAATTGTCGTTTCGTCCACGGTACAGACCCCACGTAACGGAAACATTGCACTCAGTCTAGTAAAACAAGAACCAGTAATGCCATGGCGGCATCGATATCATTTAGGCATAGGTCTTGTTTAGTCGAAGCTTACATGCTTATTTCAAAATATAAGCACATTCAGAGTAATTTTTTCACGTATTCGATCTATTAATTATGTCATATTAGTCTCAATAAACTCGTAGGCCGTGATAATTCTGAAGCCCGCAGCTCCCATTTATAGTCATACTGACGTGATCAGCCCTAGGAATGTGACATTTCAATAAGAAAATTTCGCGATAAATTGTGGCATTAAATCCAGGTAATAAAGTAGCCAGTACTTTGAAAAAAAATTCGAAAAATTTCTTGTATGAGAACAGTTAAGTTTAAAGCAAATATGAAGTGAAGGTGTGAGCAATCGGTATATTAGCTGTGGGTCCATAGCTGTGGTGTTTTCGGACGGGATCTCTGCCTGTTACGGGCTGGTTTTGACTGTCACATTTTTATCCCCGCCACCACATGGCGCGGTTAAAAATCGTAAAATTCAAAACCGATATCTGCCAAAGCAACTTTTCTGAAAAACAAAACAAAACAAAACCAAACCAAAAAATCAGTCATCAAGACTTAAGTTTCAAACTTATCCAAATCGACAGCGCCCTTTTGTGGCCAGGAACGCCCCGAAAGTACAGGTATGTTTTCCCAGACTTACCTACAATTTGTATACTGTCACCTGTTCTAATTTTGCCACAGTTACCATGGAAAAGAAAATCTAACCAATCATAGATTTTAAGCGGGTGGCCGCTTTTTAAAAACAGCTCCCTCACATGGGCATTTTGAATACCAAGGAACACCCCTTTGACCATATATAGGCATATTTAGATTACAGGTGATTGTATACGAATGATTGAACTTTGACAAAGATTTGCAAGCGGTTATCAACTATAATGTTGTTTCCCTGAACGTGTGTCAGTAATTACAGAGTCAAAGATCAATGCATGCAAACATCATCAAATTCCAAGTGCAAATATTGCTCATTTACAGTTAGACACACAGTGCTTCAGATTAGTCCCTCCACACACGGAAGGACTGTGTTCAGATCAATCTTAATGGGGATTTTCTCCACAGTACTAGATACTACAATATGGAACTCTGCCTTTGTGGTCCGGCTTTGATGACTTGAGTCAGTTGGTATAATAGTTTTTATTCTTTTCTGATGACCACAAAAATATTCCAGGACATCACATGCAGTATATGTGCACATCAAAGATAATTTTGCCAACTTTGGTAAGAATAAAAATTTATATTCAAATAATTTCAAGCAACTGAGAGAGAGAGAGAGAGAGAGAGAGAGAGAGAGAGAGAGAGAGAGAGAGAGAGAGAGAGAGAGAGATCAAGGTAACTGTTCTTGTTTGTAAAGATATTTTGATTTATTCCATGATAGATCACAATACTTAGTAAAGAGTTAAAATCTTGTGCACTACAAGTCTATTACAAAGTTCAATTTCTGTATTCTTTTCGCCAACATGACAAGACCAAACATTGATGTGTTAACTCTCCCTGAGAATAAACAAAATGTGAATAATCTTATCTCTTCACATCTGGAAATATATGCATCAACGAATTCCATATAAATGTACTCTTAGGATAGAAGAAACTCATCAATCTACACATTAAAACCTAACGGCAATCAAATATCATTCAAAATAAGCTAATATGACAATACAGGAAAAATGCCCTAACACTAGTAGGTCAAAAATTTGTCATTTTGTCAAAAATTGATACAAATGTTTCTTCTAGCTAGAAAATAATACAGCAATTAAAATGAACAAATCCTAAATAAAGTTAGCACAATTAATCAACACATTCAGTATCTCATTTTAATACAATAATCAAAACATTTAAAATACAGTGGTCTTCTACATTTTTACATGGAAAGACCATCACAGACATGTCAATACATATTGACATATCAGAGTGTATTGACATATCAGAGTGTATTGACATGTCAGTACATACTGATATGTCAGTACATACTGATATGTCTGTACACATTGACATGTCGGAGTGTATTGACATATCAATACAGTCTGATATTAATCATTAAGTACAGACATAATGATTATATTGACATGTCAGTATGTGCTGACGTATCAGTACATACTGATATGTCTGTACATATATTAACGTCAGAGTGTATTGACATATCAGTTTATACTGACATGTTAATTCACTCTGATATTATTCATTATGTACAGACATATTAGACTGTACTGACATGTCAGTGCATACTGACACACGTGCCTGACTATATGGGACTTATAAGTTCCTAATACATGTACTCTGTATTCATGGCAAATGAAATCTAAATACTGAACTGTTGATTATTCCAAAATTATAAATATACCCTGTTTTAATATTCCTGTAATATTGAAGAAAACCCTGGTTTTTGACAAGGGCATCACATTGTATCATGAAACAATAAAAGAACCATAATTTTAGCAATACTGCACTGTTGATTATTCCAAATAATAAATATACCCTGTTTTGATATTCCTGTAATATTGAAGAAAACCCTGGTTTTTGACAAGGGCATCACATTTTATCATGAAACAATAAAAGAACCATAATTTTTAACGAGTTTTTATAAAATCAGATTGCAAATTTCTAGAAAGGATACCATGATTGGTTTTGTGTCTCACTTATTGGACCCACAGAATGCATTGAAACCATTATAGAATGATGAAGTCCAATTGTGAGTCTACATTCCCTGAGATATCAATCGATTCACTCCATCTTGCCAGACACAATACAGTATCTCTGTTGGATAGCATACAATTGTATAAATATAAGTAACTTACAGCTTGGACAATGACAAAATTTGAAAGATTATCTCACTTGAGTGAAAATAAACCTTGCTCTGGTACATGTATACATACAGAAAAATGTTTAAAGTCCAGTCAAATCTATGATTACTTTTTTTGTTGTCGCTTGGCGACTCTTTTTGCACCTTTTCATAATCATCTTTAGTAAGTTTATAACCCCAGTGTTGAAGTGTCTGTCTTACAACGGGTGAAACAGCAGAATTATCATAGGCACATCCACTGTTGTACACTTTGGTTATCAGATTATTTCTCCATCGACCGGTAAGACTTGCACATCTTGACCAGCGACCAATCTGCCTTTCATCATCAGCTGTTCTTCTCCCTTGATAAAACCTGTAAAAATCTCAAAGTTACTTCCTTTTGTACGTAGAAAACAGATATGAGAAACTGTGGAACCAAAGACTAAATCAGTAGCATTGAGATGAAAATGTCTTGGCAATTTTTGTTGATTCAAAGGAATATTATGCACATGATGACATTGCAATAAGTTTACAAGCTGACAACTGATTTGTACACTGTTCCTATGAAGAGAGGATGTAACACAGACTATGGCAATTAAGATTAAAGTGTACACTGGGACGAGACACGGCAAAACACTAGAAGTAAGTCATAAGATCTATGAAATGAATTTGAACTTGACATTCTAGATAAATGTCATATGATCTGTGAGAGGAATTTATACTAGATAGAAGTCAAAGAGATCTGAGCAATGGATTTGAACTTGACACATTACCTGCAATACCACTGAAACCAACCATATGGATCCTGTTTGATAATCCAGCCACTAGTCTCCCACATTTCAAGACTTCCACCACACTTCACTTTGTATGTGTTTACTGTCTCTCTGTAAGTTGAAGATGCAACCTGCATGACATGATAAACACAAATCAAAATGCAACCTGAATGACACAAAAACAAGTCGAAATACAACCTGCATGACACGTAACACAAGCTAAAGTGAAACATTTCATTATGCAGACCTAGCTTATTCGAAGTAAACTTTTGAATTAACATTTCAAGGATGTCTAATGACAGCTTTGTACATTTCAAATTTCATATTGAAACACACTGACAAACTCCTGGATGTCACGTGTTCTGCTCTTTTACCTAGTTGCCATATTTGTCTGTATTAATGCATTTATTTATGCCATGATATTGCCATGTAATAAACTGAGTGAAGTCACTTTAGAGATAACTGAAATAATGATTCAGAAAATGAAATATGATTGCCACGGCAACCAGATTGGCATATTTGATTCACCTTCAAAAAATGGACACATGCATAGTTATATGTCATTATTGTGTTTTATCATTTTGTAAAGTTTCTATAAACTCAGATAAGACTTAGAAATGCCTCCTTAGAAAAGACTGATTGGATGGCCACACAGTAATCAATCAACTTTACGCCTGAACTTGTTCACATAAAGTCATATGCAAAGATACCAGTAGTAGAGGTAAGTAATCCAAAGGTCAGGGGTCATAGAGCACCATTATGGTTAAAGCCAATGTATTTGCTGTTCCTGCTGACTGAGCTGCTGACCCATTGATTAATGAATGGGCATAAAGATATACACTGAGCATGGTGGTGGTGACTAACGTAACACAGATTGGATGTTATTAAGCCTAGAGTTCAACCCTGAAATGAGAGAACTATTTGTACAGTGGGTTCACTGTATAACTAGTCTTTTTAGCTGCCAAGTTTTTTTAGCTAATCCAGCTCAGTGTTTAAATTCGCTAATTAAAGATACTGCTAATTTAAACTTCCCCCCATATTTACTATGGTCCAGATGTCTTTCCAGCTACATTTAAAACCTGCTGATTGCAATCAAAATCCAAAATTGCTTAAAAAACGTATGCAGCTAATTCAAAGTGTTTTACAGTAAATCATTATCATTACTCTTAAAAGGTACAGCTATATCTTTCAAATCTGATGCAAATGAAACTAAGACACAGAAGCAGAAAGTGGAAGACTTGTATGGTATTACAATCATGTTATGCCTTTATGATATAAACATAGTGAAATGTAAAACCGTAAATGATGAATGGTTTGTATTTATCAGTGTTTATATTTTGTTGTCATGGCTACTATGACTGAATGAATTATCTCACCTGACGCTGGATGTCAAGTCCTTCTAACCAGTGCTTTGGTAATTCTTTCCATACACCAGAATACTTTTCACCTGTGACAGAGAAAATTATGGTCAAAATATGATAGAGTGAAGTGGGTAAGTCTGAACATGTATGTTATTTTATTTAAAATATTTCTAAAATGCTGCAACTGCTTATAAAAAAACTGAAATGTCATTTAAGAAGCTCAAGCCAGTGATATTTAAATTGATTAAATTCACAGATTTTTCTCAGAAAGTTTGACTGTCATTTCTACTATAGCCAGTCCACTTCCACAAAAGGTCTAAAAGTCCATATACTGCCAGGTTGAACTTTGTTGAGAATGAGACTAATATTCTGTAAATTTACAGATCAAAGTGTCTCCAACAAGTTTCATTTGATTCAACCAATATCCATCAGTATGTGAGGTAACTTTTGAAATATGAAAGAACATTTAATGTCCCAGGTTTTTTAAAGTCAATTGATAGAAGACAACAGATATTCAACCATGGACACTGAAGCCAGTTGATGACCTTGGTCGCAACCATGGACACTGAAGCCAGTTGATGACCTTTGGTTCAACACAATTATATCATAGGGCCTTGCACAAAAATCCGTCTCCAGGGATAGGGATGGGGGTAGGGGTGTCTAAGCACAAGGATCTTATTGCTATGTTTTTTATTTTAATTCGTTTGACTATGATATATATTGCCAATAAAGATTTATACTACCAACCTTTCTTTGCAGCTTTGGTGTCTTTGTCTTATTTTAGCACTGGTTTTGTAACGATTTCTTTCGCCGTGCAACGTATTTGTCCTTTGACAATCTTGACTTTAGCGAAGTGTTGTCACTGTGTTGCGTCTATTATCTGACCAGTTTGATTGCCTAATTCGCCAAGCAAGCAAGGTAGTCTATTATCTGATGAGTTTGAGTGCCTAATTTGCCAAAGTAATCAAGGGTAAATTACTAATCTGTGGACGCTGTCACCAGATTATCACCGGATTAACTTTGACAAAGTCAACAACGAGCATACCAGCAAGGTATAACTGAAAAGTGCGTTCGTTGTTGACTTTGTCAAATTTAATCCGGTGATAATCTGGTGAGAGCGTCCACAGATTAGTAATTTGCCCTTGATTACTTTGGCTAATTAGGCACTCAAACTCATCAGATAATAGACGCAGCATGTTGATAAAACGTATACGCAAGATTGTCAAGGGCAGTGCTAAGTTTAGACCGGCACACCAAAGGTTGGTAGAATATATCTTTATTAGCGATACAACGAAACACCTACCCACCCCTGGGGACGGACATTTAGACAACCCCCTGTGATTATATTTGGCAAAGAAGACACCAACTGTGTAGTTTTCATTCCAATAAAGACACAAGAAACTTCATGAAAAAAGTAGTAAAACTAAATGAAAAGAAAGTACTTGTATTAAGCAGTCATCATATCGTATATTTAGACAAGAGGTACATTTTCTGTCAATATTTTTGTTTATGTTAGTAGTTCGAAACATGTTTATTGTTTAGTAGATATTTGGAATGCTAACAAAGTTTGGTGTACAAAGAATAGAATCTGCATAACATGACAGATTAAGGATGCACTTTACACCAGATAATAATACCTGTGATACTTGATTTTATAGGTCTGAAATACGTTCCTCCAAAACTTCCTGCTTGTAAGACTTCTTTTGGTGTCATGTTTGGTCTGAAGTCAGGATGACCTTGGAAAACAATTTCTCCTTTTGTATTTTTTGTGGGTTCAGAATATGTGGTTTCCTTAGCAACTGATGTTTTCTGTTTCTTCATTGCCTTTGGCGCTAAATCTGCTGATGCTGTATCTGCTGATGCCTTCCGTTTGATTGATTTTTCCATTGAAACTGTTTTGGATTCTTTTGATGAAGAAGATACTTTGGTCTTCTTTTCCACTTTTGATTTTGAACTTGCCTTTCCTGACATTCTGCTACAGCCACTAAGTTGCGATAGACTTTGCAAACTAGAAAGAATCTCCTTATTCTCCTGTAAGTTGATTAGAAGCAGGACATTCATATCATCACAGTGATCATTATACAAACTAATTTTATGAAAAAATGACTGATGGGTACCATTCTTGTAAAATTTAAGTCACTGCTGAAAATGTGCCTACATGACATCTTGAGGAGAAAGACAAAGTTTTAAATGGGAAATTACAGGACCGTAGGCGCACAATAGGGAGATTACTGATGACACAGCGATTTGCATACACTGGGCGGGAGTTTTTGAATTCTCATAGCATTGCTTTGACTGTATGATAAATTTGAATAATCATGATGGGCACTTTCGTAACATATGCAAAAGAGGGGTCAAATGGTCGTACAGGGAACACATTTTGAAACATATGCGTTCTCCGACAAAAAACGGAACATTTTTTTTTTTTTATTTGTTACTCAAGTGTAGTCGCTATGTATTCACAGACATCATATGGAAGATTCGATGACAATGAATGCCTTTGGCTAGAGACGATGCTCTTCTGAACAAGTGTATGGCGAACAATGCGTTGCCGCCAAATACGGCATTTTCCCAATTTGATACAGATTGATACAAAGTTTAGAAAAGAAATGTTGCCGATTTTATTTCACTCGCGGCTTTTCGGTATGTTTTGACTCGGCCAAGGTCATGCGTTGCCATGTAATTTGATCATACTATTCAAATTACATGAACTTCAAGCTGTGACAACGCACAAAGTCAGACGACACAAAATTCTACATCGTGATCTTCCGTCTGCCCGCTGACAAGTAAGGGTCTTTTTTGTACTAGTCCGTATCGGAAATTAGTCTGTCCCGGGCATCGGGCAAGCGTAATTTTAAGGCCCTGTGGAACTTTTGTTTCTCTGTTTGTTTTCATTTTAAAAAATGGATTAAAGCAAAATATATGTAATAAATCAGTAGGATGACAATTCCCAATTCCCACAAGTTTTGCATTTTTGGACATGCTGTTTGCTGAAACCATAGGAAATGATAAAGAATGCCTGTTTGTTGTTGAAAAAGCATGGGATACAGTTACTTGACACTGTCTTACTCAAAAAGTAGGAAGGACACCCTCCACACTTATCTTTTTATTTTTGTTTATAGAATGGATCAGAGCACAAAATACGTGAACATAAAAAAATTACGATACTTTTAATTTTAAGTAGCCCCACCTTAAAGTGAAGTGGTCGTCGCGCTGCGCATGCGCGACTTTGTTCGTTGATAAAGATAAATTTTTGCAGTGTTCTCCCCAGAAAAATCATAGAGTATCGGCTAATTAGCATAAATTTACATAACAATAAGTCATGAATATTTTAATTATTTTCGTTAAAATTTATGAAAAAAATTTAAACCTGAAGATGATATTGTATATAGTGTCATTTCCTCTGTGTTCGTGTTGAACTGTACGTATTCCGAAGGACTTGGGGAGTCTAATCACAAACCGGCATCTTAGGGTGTCTACCTTTGTGATGCAGCAAAATGGCCTGTCAATATGTCGGCTGCAGTGTGGTTGTTTGGATGCCGTCGATATTTCTTGTCAAACTTTGAGACTTAAAATGCCACATTTATCCATTTTATGTTGTTTTGGACCAAAAAACTATGAATTCTTTGAACAAAAGGTTTGCAAATGGCTTGTTTGTATATTATCATTAATGGAAAGATGGTGTGCACGTATCGCTCAATTGAGAGTACAGCCGTACGCGTGTAATAGTAATTGACAGACAAGAGACACTGACACTTCGGAGATGTCGTTATGCTTTACTACTGAATTTCCGAGGCCCTACAACCTTGATTTACTTCTTCAGTTACAAATTATAATAGTGACTGTAGGCCCTAGAGTTTATTTTAGCATGTCTGCCACAGGAAACAAACTTGTCAACGGTCGACTATTTGTGTTTACCGTAATTCAAACCTAGCTGCCCGGACGCAGCTAGCTGTCAACATTCTTGATAAAGTTACGGAACGACCGTCTGTCTGTTACCAAATGTCGATCTCTTTGTCCCATATGCAACATCAAATCACGTTTGACACCTTTTTTTGTTGTGAATTATTAAAAATAAACTTGTGAAGTACACTTTTTGTCCGTCACTGACAATAAACTTGCTGGTGCACGGTAATCAGCTACCCATTAGCAGGTCATTTGTACACGGCGGTTGGTTCAAATAGGTATCGGATAGCGTATCGGCCGGTGTGAGAGCGTATCGTCCAAAATTAAAGCGTATCGGCCCCGATACGCTAAAAACCTTTGGGAGAACACGTTTTTGTAAACATAATTCTTCTCAACTTCAATCGGAGTGAGATGGAAGCGGTCCCTCACTTTGTAAATGCCTCTGTAAGACTCAACATCATCAGTAAAATGTTAAGATCAGAAACGAACTTCAGTGGTGTATTTCTATTTATAAAACACTCGGCACATTATGTCGCTGAGTTCACTGCACGCAGTCACGGTGAACAAATGGGGTTTGATTGCGCGCGGTCATGCTGGTTGTACACAATGCTATGTACAGTACAGCAATAAAACATCACTAAAATGATCAACATTGTTTAGGCCAGCAACAAGCAGAATGCTCACACAAAAACACTCAAGACCATGATCGGCAAGCCAGAGCAAGAGCAGGACATGGGAGATACTGTTGCTTCGATAAGGGAGACGGTCACTGCGTTGACGTACATGGATATAAGAGAATCCGGTCCCACAACGTACTGGCCCCACAACGGCTTGACTCATTACCCATTGTTGATCACCATTGCTAACTTCTTCTAGTAATACATGGCAAGAAATAGTAAAATGACAGTAAAGAAGAAACAAAACAAGAAGGTTTTTGTTGCATTTGACAGGAAAATTGCATGGCTACACATAGGGACATGTTGAGAGATCCTGTGACTACAATCGTCATGACAGTGATTCCAAAGGCCTTCGTGTAGGCCTACCGGTGCTATGCAAACTTCGCCGTTTGTACGTCCTGATTGCCAGGCAGGTCTTAATCCTCGTTAATGAGATAACCCCCATATAACAAAAAGACCTATGAAAGGTCCTTCGCTTGACTTGATACCTGTACTCGGAATTCTCGTTTGCACCACTCAAACTAGAACCCGGTCATTGATAGTGTGTTTGGAATATACCACGTGTGCGGGTAAGTGTTCTCAAATATGCTCGAGCACGGAGCTACCAACTGGCTTGAGCAATAACAGTAGCTGAGTCCAATTCAAGAAAGTCATGATCAAATGTGATTTCTATACAGTGTGTAATTACTGTTAATATTCGGCAAATATTTGATTTAGATTTATTGACCTTTAATTGCGCGTTAGATTTGGTATTGGTATGCTTGTGACAGATTGGCCGCCACTTTAACAAGCGGCAATATCGCAAACACAAATATTGTAATCAACCTGTAATAGCGGCGTTCTTGGATATCATTTTCAACAGCAGGAACCCCAGGAGCATCGCGACGACCACTGCACTTTGAATTGGAAAGTGGAGCATTGTTAAGGTTCCAAGACAAGAAATTGACCTTTTAACCCTTTTCCTGCCAAGTCGGTGAAAATCGGCTTGAAATTCGGTGTAGCCAGAATCTAAGCACTGATGACCGTTATTCTACCAACTCGGTGGTAATCGGGCTCTATTTGGGTACCCCCTTTCCTGCCAAGTCGACGGCACTACGTTTTGCTATCCCCTGTGCTTTTAGGGGTCATCCGAGGACAGGTTTTCTGACAAGGAACGCCTTTTCCCCTCGAAATGGGTTCGCAGGGAGTCGATAGACAGGGAAAGGTGCAGAAACATGTCTGCCAGTCCCCCACACCCGAGGGGGGCTGGTTTTTTTTACCGCTTTTTAGCGGACTTGGCAGGATAGCATGGTGACGTTTTCTGGCGGAGTTGGACGTACTTGGCTGTCTGGCACTATAGAGATTGCTGCCGAACTTGACCAACTCGGCAATGCTAATCTAGAAGGCTACCTCTTGCAAATGACTTGGCAGATGGTGCCGATGGTGCGAGACGAAAGTCACTTATTCAGTTGTGCATGACTGAAAATGAGAACGCATTTTTGACGGGACGGCTCGACTTGTTCCTCCGACGGAACGGATATGAACGACTCGGAAATACCATTACAAACTGGTGTCCGACGTACTAAGCTGGGCTTCAGCTCTGCAAGTTCAAGCCAGGCAACGTCCTTCACCACCTTGGCCGTGCCATTCAATGGACATAGCTTTGGATTTTTTATTTATTCCATCGTCCGAAGTATTGGCTCTGGTTTGCAGGCAAACGTATCCTCTTGCCGACGCATTGGTAACTACGTACGCTGTTTGCGTACAGAGAATTCAAAAGGGGACATAAGGTCAATGCTACGGGGATACCGCCTGCACTTAGCAGGGACTGCTTTTGTTATGCAAACCAGCTAGCAGTACAATATGGCTGCCAGGCATGTGGACACGTCGATGGCTAGAACAATGGAAGCATATTGCGTTGTACCCGTGCATCGCAAAAGTGAACTGAAGACTTGGGTGTAGTGACTGGTTATCACTGGTTAGCTGCAGCCCAAGCCATGTCGGTACAAACCCGTACCTGACTGAGGACCACTCGATTAAGTCAGTAATGAACGGTAACACTCGTAAGCCAACTCCCAAACGAGCTGGCTAAACTACGTGGAGCTGTGCTTCAATGGCTCAGCCATGTCGTTAATACAACGGCAAAAACGTAGTTTTTGTGCTACACTGCCAAGTCGTTGAAGGTACATATTCAATTGACCCTACCCTGGGGAAACAGGATAGGTTTGCCGGTTTCTGCTGCACCCCTAGCACGACCCTCAGGGTCTCTGACTAACAGACGAGTGAGGTGATGTTTGTGCCTAGCGGACGTGCGTAATACTGAAGGAGTTTATTTCCGAAAAAATAAACATGAAACGGCAATAAAATGACGCACTCCCAGGGGCAAACAAAGCCGGTGACCTCAATTTTTTTCTGCAGTAACCCTTGAGCTCCTTCCCTGTCTACTGGCATGTAGAAATTATCGAAGTCTAACACGTATAAGTACGGCTAAAACTACCCTGAAAATGGGCGATTTCTGTCAAAATGCCTGGCAGGATAGCGTGCAGGAGAGCCAATCTTTTGCAGGCACATATTATGGGGCCGTTTTCTACTGACTTGGCAGGATAACGGACAAGGGCGCTTGGCAGAAAAAGAGTTAAGCCAATAATTTTCTAGTGGTTAATAAGCTCAGAACCCCCGTAAATTATATATTTTCGAAAAGCCTAGATATAGGGGAACATTTTGGTCACCATAGTGTCACCATTGTTTACATAACTATCACGTGACAGGTAATTTGCATAACCTTTCAAAAATCGGTTTTCCCTATGTTTTGTTTCAATGCTTTGAGATATGTGGCTGAAATTTGTGTGAGTGCAAGCTGTCTTAAGGATCTTCCAAAGTGTGTCTCAGAATTTTTTTAAACCTTCTTAAACAATTTTTATGCCAGAAAAACCTCCAGAGCGGTGAATTTAACCTTAGTTGATTTCTTTAAAATTGTGCTCAAATAAAAACTAAGCAAGATATAAAAAATCTGAGACACTCTTTTGAAGAGCGTTGTGACAGCTTGCATTCCAGCAAGTTTGAGTCAGATATTTTGAAGTATTGAGACAAAACATAGGGAAAACCGATTTTTGAAAGGTTATGCAAATTACCTGTCACGTGATAGTTATGTAAACAATGGTGACACTGTGATTACCAAAATCTTCCCCTATATCTAGGCTTTCAGAAAATGTATAATGTACGGGGGTTCTGAGCTTATTAAGCACCAGAGAATTGTTAGATTAAAGAGGTCAATTTCTTGTCTTGGGAGCTTAAGGGGAATGCCAAACTACATATCATCAGGCGATAAACTGAATACTTAATTGACACTGCATAGGCTGCTGACATTTTCTTATCAAAATTCCTTACATTTCTCTTATTTTCATTATTTCAATACACAGTCGAGAATGTTGATCTGCGTGGCCGCGTGTGCGAGACGCGTCTCCAAGTTTACGTAAACCACGCGCCTGCATTCTCCGGCTGCGTACTGCAATGCGTAAACCGATCGGACGCGCGACTCTTGACGCTTTCCTCGCATGTCCGATACTGTTAGAGAAATTGTGTACAATTCAGGGTTAAATACCTTATGTGATTCTTTACTTACTGTAATGCTGTGTACAACTTGAGCTGAGTTTGGTCGCAGTTCTGAGCTCGATCACGGCTTATGCGTCCGTCAACTGGTAGTGCTCTTTATATAACGTGCGCCAAAAGTCGCCCTCTATAGTTGAAGCAAAGCCCTGCATGGCACATCAGGAAAGAAATCTGCATCACTTTCAAAGGTCATAGGGAAATAATTACGAATTTGGAATTTGATATGATGCTAAAGATCTGGGTGTTAGAACCACAGGCGCTTCAATACAACGGCATTACCCGCTGGACATGCTGGAGACTCACTGAGTGTGCGGACCGGATTACACCAGGTCTGCGATTACACGGCCCACAGTCTGATTCTGATGCTGAAGGCAATGCTGTTGATGATGCAGTATCTCTTCATTCTTGTACAGCGATTCATCAAAAATGTGTCTCGGATGTAATGTATATAAAAATAGGTACAAAATTTTAAAAATTTAATATTAAAACATTTTAATAAAACAAGTTGCATGATATGTGTATCTGATCAAACACATTTGTTGAATACGGTACTAAACAGAAATACCATTTCCGCCATAGTACGTAGTGTATTTCTCCAAGACAAGTAAGCGTGGAGCAAAATGGCCAGAGCTCAATTTGTGTATGACGAGTCTGGCGGAGCTTTTCTGTATTTTGTCGTTTCTGTTTATGCCTTAGTTCTCATACCGTTAACTTATTTATTATGGCCTCCAAAGGAAAAGAAAGGTAAGAAAGTCGCAGTGATGTATTAATATCATTTGAAAAGTTTCAAGCATATTGTTTATTGCAAATATTCGCACAGCCTTGCAATGCAATATTGCGTCCATATATTAAGGTTGCTACCTCCATCCACGATAGTTGCTCCTTCGTCCACCTGATCAAAGTCCCTGTGACGTCATAGACTGTTTTGTTCATTCATTAAATTAAGGCAATTTGTCTCACGGTGCTTAATATTTCGTTGAGCATGTGCATTGATATGTATTAAATATCGAGACATCAAAGTAAAAGATGGTAGGTGAAAACCCCAAATATGGGATGGGACATGGAAGTCGGTACAACACTTTGTGGCTATGGGTAGTGTGACCTGTTTCGCAGAAAGGAGAAATTCAGAATCGAAGACTTGGAGAATTATGAATGAAGAGTCGGGCTACTGTTAACATCCGATTCACTTTCATGTCAATCATGTCATCCTACAACTTTTTACAAGGGCTTTCACTACTGTCCCCTCTGACAGTCTATGTAGCATGATGAAGAATGGTGTCTCGTTTCCACATATGCTGTTTCTCAAGAAAAATTACAAGAAATGGCAAAATACTGTAAAAACTTAAGGTTAATTGTCAGTGTTTCAACATGAAAATCTATAATTATTATATTGATATCATGTATCTTCTGCACACCAATTTGATTATATCATTCAATCAGATTCACTGTTGTGAATGCTGTAATTTAGATTTTTGTCACGAATTTTGGCAAACAAAGTAGATAACTCTATAATTGTAAAATTGTGCTGTAATCTATTCAAGAAGATATTTTCTATACCCCAAAGAACCCAAGCATGTAAATTATTGGGTACCAGGTTATTAAACATATGGCCCGCCGCCAATGATGGTGACACCAAAGTGGATGTGGCAAGATTTGATCTTAGAACGAGAAACATTTGAGTGATTTTAAAATAGTGTGAATCTAATGCTAACTTCAGTGTGATTCTTACAGCGCTTATCTTTTGAGTTTGGCGTTTCATTGTTTGGCACACACGGATTCCTTGCCTGTAACGTACAAGTTGTTTTACTCTGACACACAACATCAAAGGATGTGACAATTGCTGTACGTTCTATTATCATGCCAAATGTTTCAAAATAAAAACACTGTAGCAGTGCTTTTACCTCTGGAAAAAGTGACAGTAACAGTATTTTTTTTAGATTCAGACATTTGATTGGCTGAAAATTTTGCAGCCCATTCAATCCATGGAGGAAGCTCACAGAGCATACTACCTCATAATGGTCAACCACGCCGCAAGGTCTGACCATTTTTACAACAAGCAGCTTTATTTGTGCGGATAAGTTATTTTTTATTTGGAGTACTTTATGGAAATGACCAAAATTACATGTGTATTGAACCCAGAAACGTGGCTCAAGGTGTGCTTCTAGTTCATTGTAAGTTGTGACCAATGGCTCATCAGTTTTGATAGCAGCAATAATTGTAGCCCATGGGCTGTGCGCCAGCATTTTCTGTCGTGTTGGCTGTGTAGCACTGGCTCCAGCTGGCGCTCATAGCCAACACGGCGCATGGACCGTCGGTAGCCCTTTGAGTATGGTAAGAGTGTCCGGCTTTGGCTACACCTGGCTGGGAGGCAGGGTAGCCAAAGCTGGACACGGTCATACTAGTACTAGTAGTAGGGCTAGGCCGGTGGGCTACAATTATTGCAGTTACAGATTTGATGGCTTCTTATGAATTCAACGTCGATCAACATCCAGTGATACTTATTGTTGACGACTGCAATGCAGTTGTAGTTTCACAGATTGAGTTACTAAACTGGTCCTGCAAAAACATACTGAAACATTCATTTTTACTGTCGATGCTGTCAATCAAAATATCTCTCTTCGCCAAGATAAATATGAGAAGTTTAGCTCTGCGTGGCAGGGCTGTATGTTACTGGTTAATACACACAGCTCTACCACGCAGAACCATGTATCATAAGGTATGACAATAATCGTTAGTCAAACGTCACACAGATATGTTTTTATTTTGTCTAAGACTTGCTAAGAGACACGCAGAGACATATGCATGGGCTTACTGAGACTGCAAAGCTTTGAGCCAATCTTATTTATTTTGTGTGACAAGATAACATGCGGCAATCGACATGTCGTTTGATGTTGTGTGTTAGAGTAAAACAACTTGTACTTCACAGTCAAGAAATCTGTGTGTGCCAAACACTGAAACTCCAAACTCAAATGACAAACACTGTATTTCACTTATTCTCAAATACAGCTCACCCATGCAGAATGGATCGACCATAAGGATTGCATTGTATTATACAACATGAAACTTATTATTCTTTAGACTCCAGCTCACTGCTCTCATCTTTTGTTCTTGTGTAAAAATCATTTATATTCTTGAACACAATATCATAAGTGTATTGAAAACAAAGTGAATTTTCATTGATTTAAAGAACTGTCTAGTAGTTTTGGTGAACATAACTGTATCAAAGAGAGAAGAAATTTATACTGTGCCACCATATCCATCTGATATAAAAATATGCATACAACCTCATCTCTCCATGTTTGGACTCAGAGGGACTGTGATATTTGATAGGAAAGGGTCTTTTGGCCCCGTGACACATCCCATTGTGAGGAAGGACAAAATGGTGTGGTCTGTGTGAAACTGCAGTTGGAATTTTTTGTATTTATTTATTTATATGCAGTTGGAATTACAAAGAGTAATCCTTTAGTTGATGGTGGCAATTGTATGATTCTCATTTTGTACACCTACATGTACTCAGCAATGTTGCATCAGTTAAACTCACTACTGATCAGTGTTTGATAAGACTTGTATTTATCCCTCAGCAAGTCAACCTTTCCGAACATCTGCGAGTTAATTCATATTACTCAGTAGTTGTTCTACACGGATGCCAACCAGAAGGTCAAGCTAACAAACCATTCTAATCAGACAATTCAATCATATTCTAATGGAGATCAGCACACGCTGTTGTTTGTGTCTGTCACTCAGTTCATTGACCTTACTTCATTGCCACTGTAGCATTTTTGCCAAATTCTTTGAACATAGCAAATTTGTTGATAATCATACTGTGATTTTGTGTCATTTTTTCTGGAAAACTTCTAGAAAAGTACTGGGGATGCTACAACATTTATGTAGTTGTTTTGTTCAAATAGTACTCTTACCATATTATGCTGTACTGGGACTGTTTTGTATATTTATCCATGTACCTTCAAAACAAACCATGAACTCAAGCAATAGTAATCCTAATAGTTTGTGATATGAGTGTCAGTCAACACCATACTTACATTTTGGGTGGATATTGAAAATATTCATCACCTTTTATGTCTTCAAGCGCAGTTGAGGAAATGAAAGCAGTGCCACAGAGAAATAGTCTGTCTGTGCTAGCATTGCTCCATTGTTTTTTTGCCATTGTCTTGACCAAGTAGGCATTCTGTCCTGGTTTTGACCAAGTACCCATTCTGTCCAGATTTTGACCAGGTACATGTGGCCATTGTCTACAGTTTATGACCCAGAGCCATTCTGTCAAGGTTCTGTCTGAAATTATTTCAGTAAATGAAATAGAATTGAGAAAAACAATGCATATGAGACAGTAAGTGTGTCCTAGGTTTCAAACCTTTTTTATCTTGTAAACTGATAGACATGCTGTACAGGGAATTACCTTTATGGACCAGTTTCTCTAATCATGTTTTGTGTAATTTCATTTATAACAGAGGATCCAGAAAAATTAAAGAAATTATGCCACTGTGAACCATGTGAGAATAAAAGGGGACGGCTTAAAAACAAGGACCCAAGAGGTCATGTCAAGATTAAATTCAGGTAAGACAGATAATGGTTTTTGTGCTGCACTGCATACAAACGTATTGGAGCTCTTCAGCAGGTTTTTGTTATTTTTTGGAAACCCAATGAAAAGTAACAGTAATGTTGGACACTTTTTTGTCATTCTTTGAATTACATATTCTGTTAATAAATGAATTCAACATCTGAGAAGTTCAGTTTGCTGACTTTTGGAGTTGACCAGTTAGTATCAGTGTCCAATTGCCAGTCAATATCAGTGCCCTCTGACTAGTCATTATCAGTGTCCAATGACCAGTCATCAGAGTCCAATGACCAATCAATATCAGTGCCCCATAACTATTCAGTATCAGTGTCCAATGGAAGTCAATATCAGTGTCCCATGACCAGTTAAGTATCAGTGTCCATTGATCAGTCAATGTTGGTATCTCATGACCAGTCATTATCACTGTCCCAGGTAATATTTGATTGAAAAGCAACATATAATGGTGTGGGCAATATCACAGTTTGTTGCCTGACCAAGGGATTGTTCTCATGACTACAAGGGATTGTTCTAATAACTGAAACCTTGGTGATATTCTCATGTCTAATCCAAGTATCACCAACACTTCAGTCATAAGCATCACCCCTCGGCAAGGCAATAAACAATGATATTTTCCAAGCTGTCATATATTATTGTTTAAACTTAACATGCTCAGAGTTGCACAAACAATATCCATGACCATCAACTCAATTTAATTACTGAGCACCCAATGATGGCAAACAGTTCAGTAATTTTATAAATGTATTTATAAAGTTTAATATTACGGAACAATCTCCCATTTGTAAAAGTAAAATTAATTTGACCTTTGCTAAATGTCTCTCAATAATGTACGCTGACATAAAACTATAATGACATTGCCTGAATCAGTGGACTTATCCTTCAATCTGTGTCTCTATCTATCTGTCTCTCTATCTATTTGTCTGTCCAGGTGATATCTTATATTTGCACTTAGTTATTTTCACCCATCTTCTACGTGTTACATGCAATGACAGTGAAATATTACATACATGTAGCCCAGTTAACCCTTTGAGTGCTGTAATTGTTCCCATCAAAATTTTAGTGCAACATTTTTACCAATTTTTACCAATTTTTCTGTTATTTTTTTATATTTTTGGACCAAATAGACATCACATTTCATTGGCTACAGTTTGTTATCAAAATTTTGACAAAAATCTGAAAAATTGATTAATTTGGAGTATATTTTCTAAAGGAGACAAAAATTGACTTTGGCGCTCAAAGGGTTAATGTTACTGTTGCAGATTGTGTACATCTACAATGTGCATAAAGTGTAAACACATGTATGTTGACAATTAAGCCATTTGTTTTCTCGGAAGTCCTGGGTGATTCCCTATATTCCTGAACATGTATATGTTCCCATACATGTATTTCCATACCTGTACCTGTATTTTCTGTACCTTTACAGGTATTCCAGTACATGTACAGGTATTCCCATACATGTACAGGTATTCCCATACATGTACAGGTATTCCCATACATTATATGTTTAATAACTAATACATGTACCCAAAAATCCTGTCAACTATAGCTGTTATTTCAATTTCTAGCACATGATTGAAATCAAAAGGGAAGGATCACTGTCCATGATGAAAAGCTTTTGTAATTTTCTTGTATGGTTTTAGTAAAAATCTCTTTATTTAAATTAATTTGTAGGAAATTATTCCTGTTGGTAGCGTGGACTGTGTTTTTAGTGCTAGCCTACAAAGCATCACAAGTTAAGACAGAAACAGTGGAGTTTGATCCCTATGAAGTTTTAGAAATTGATCGGGTGAGTATATTGAGTGAACGTTGATCAGGTGAATATATTGACAGAATAGAAATCAGGAAGTATGTTTGATGTACATTTGTATGGCTAAAGTATATTGAGAGAATATAAAATCAGGAGGTATGTTTTATGTACATGGTACATAGTATGTCTTGTCTCTCAGCCCGGCATGAGGTAAGCTGTACAACATAAAACTATCAGAAGAAGAGTAATTTATAGGGTCAAACATGTACAGGTACAGAGTAATTTATAGGGTCAAACTTGAAAGGACATATTAAATGTGACAATTTATCAAAAAAAAGACCATTTTACCATGCAAGCTCTCAGTAGTCAGTGTTAAACGCTACCTGAGCTGAATTTCTGCCAAGTGTCCCATGTTTGCATGATATTTGGGATGAAATACATGTATTTGCAGTCATTTGTAGTGTGTCCAGTTTTAGTTTAGAAGAATATTGAATATAATAGGTGGATTGTTTTTGGAAAACTTTTCTCATCTATGGAAGGGGACATACTAACTAGGTACTTCACAAGTGTACTGGTCCACCAGCAATCCTACTTTGTCACACGTTTTCAAATATTGGACCTTACATGACCAATTCTTCCTTTGACGATACGAGATGGCATTATTTTGGATATCTTCTTACTTAACAGGGAGCATCTACACCAGAAATCAGAAAGAAATACCGTCAGCTCAGCAAATTACACCATCCGGATAAAGGTGGCGATCATTTAACATTTATGAAAATAGCCAAGGCATATGAAGCGTGAGTACACATATTAGTACACATATTAGGAAAAATCATTTGTTCATTTGCATCCATTTGCATGTCTGTATGTATGTATGTATGTACTTATGTATGTATGTATGTATGTATGTATGTATGTATGTATGTATGTATGTATGTATGTCCGTCCACGTCAAAAACAGCTAAATGGCAGAACCTTCTGTCTTAGTATTTGGTGTACAGGTGCACCTAGGGATGGAGATGTGAATTTGTTCAAATGAACTTGTCAGTGTCAAAAATATGCAAATGAGGGGGAAAAAAGGAAAAACCCTGCAAATTGCTAAAACTCTGTAACCTTTGGTCAGATAGGGTTGGAACTTGGTGTGCAGGTTCCTTTAGGTATTCTAAAGTAGGTGTTTAAAATTTTGGATGAAATTTGCATGTTTCTATTTTTGGGGTAATTTTTTCAGTTTTTAGTCAAAAAATGTTTAATTCTGAAACCACTCATCTGATTGCTTTGAAAGTTGATATACATTTTCCTCAGGATGACCTCAGTCAAGTGTATACAAATTGAATTGAAATTTTCATATTTGTAATTTTGGGGCAATTTTCTGAATTTTTGGTCAAAATTTTTTTTATTCAAGAATAACTAATCTGATAGCTTTGATATTTGGTATACAGGTTACTAAGGTTGATCAAAATCAGTTTGATGAATATCGTGAAGATATCTTGAATTTTATATTTTTGCTGAATTTTTTGGTTATTTTTCTCATTCTAAGTAAAATTTCTTCTTCTCTGAAACCGCTAGCCCAATTGCTCTCAAATTTGGATTGGACGTTTGCAATGGTGTTACCCTTCTAATTGTTGAAATTACGACAAAATTGGAAAAATTACTGTTTTGGGGCAATTTTTGTCATTTTTGGTCAAAAAATCATAAAAAATATTTTCATTTTAAAGCCCCTGGACAGACAGCTTTTATATTTGGTGTACAGATGTTCAGGGATGACAATAGTCAGATATGTGGAAATTGTCCTGAAATATACAAATTTATATTTTTAAGACAATTTTGTCATATTTGGTCAAGAAATCTTGTTCTCAAAATTACTTGTCTCATAGCTTTGTAATTTGGTACAAAAGTCCCAAGGGATGTTATTAGATGACCTTAAATGACCTACACCAACCAAGGATTTGTTGTGAGACAGTTTTGAAGGCTGTGAATAATTTTGTCATGTTTAATATCAATTTGTAGTAAAATTTGATCCTGAAAACAAAGCTGAGGTAAATTTTTTCATTGCAATCCAATTTTTGCAACTTTTGCATGTAAGACACACAAGAACTGATGAGAAATTTGGATCCAGGATAATTCCAGATGTCATAATCCCCCCCCCCCCCCCCACAGTGGAAGGAATTTCACTATCTGTAACTGATTAAAGTGCTGTTTACATTTGAATGATAGCACTCATAGTATTAATTAAAACATCACCAAAGTTGTAAATATACTGCCAGCTGGTCTTATGTAAACATGGTCAACCAAGGGGTGGAACATTTGATATTCAGGAGGGGGTAGGGGATAGAAGATTGATGAGGTAGCATTCTTTTTTAAAAGATCCCTTTTATATTTTTCCCACTCTTTCCCCCCCCCCCTCCAACCTTTTCTTTTTGTCAAGCTTCTCTAGCTAATTTTTTGTTGACATTTGCTTATTTATGTAGGATCTGCTTGCCCCATTGCTATAGAAGTTGGTATGCATGTTTCTAAAGTTTACCTCCAGTACCTAAGTTGCAGACCTTACTTGCTTTTGTCATTCTTGTTTTTCTGGTTGATCTTTGGTACCCATACTGTACCAATTCTGATAAAATGTGAGCGACACCGTATAGTTGCGATATTTTTATATATAGGGGACAAAAATTGACTGAAAGGATTAATACTCTCAAATCATATTTGAAAGCCCCTTGTAAAATATAAATAGAAGAAATATTATGAAAAATTATTGTCTAATATTGCAATTGCAAGCTGAGGATTTCATGTGTATGCATTTCAATGAGACTGTCATACACCGTGTTGGCAAAATAGCGTACTTGAAGATTTATGTTAACAATTTCTGGGTGCCAAGATTCTATTAAACTGATATGAATATGCAATCATATGTGGAAATACTTTAGAATTCCAAATTAGATTTGCTTTTTGTGCAAACTACATGCTGTTTGATAGAGTGAAGTTCTAATGTATACAGATGAGGTTATAGCTAATATTTGTAGTGTTGTTAGGTGTCCATATTGTCATCTGAAGTCTTTTCAACACTGTCTACTGTCTTTTGTTTCAATGCTTCATTGCCCATTGGTGTAATCTATGTCCTGTAGAAAACTTGACCTAGCATTAATAAAAGTTGATAGGAAAGGAAAATTGAGTCAGTGAACAACAATGAATCTTTATTTTGTCCATATCCCAGTCAATAGTTCTTCCTCATGCCATTCATTTCCCTACACATCCCAGTCTATTCCTGGGTCTTCTTTAGCTGCTCAAAAGAGTTGATTCAAATAACTGTTTGTTGCATGAAAGGGTGTCAGATTTTGATGGTATTGTGTGCTGTATACTACCTACACGTATACGTTCATAAAATGTACATGTAGCTTTTTCCTTAGGTTGACTGATGAAAAATAACTGATATATATCTTGTGTTCAGGTTGACTGATGAAGAATCCAGAAAGAATTGGGAGGAATATGGGAACCCAGATGGTCCTCAAGGTGAGTTAAATTTCCTTTCATTTCTTAAATCCATGTCAAGATTTGATTCCAGTCAAACTTATAGTCTTTCACATTTATACTATGAAATGAAACTTACATTTTATATTTGTTGAAATTTGCAGCAACAAGTTTTGGTATTGCATTGCCAGCTTGGATTGTTGAAAAGCAGAACTCTATGTGGGTAAGTTTAAAATGCAATTGACTGACATTGACATCAGTGATGACCTAATTTAGTATGCTTATGCTGTGCAGTGACAATTAAAGGCAGTGGTATATGGGGCAAGTCATAGTAATTTTCTGTTTTCTGTTGCATCTGTATTTCACATGAATATTGTTTCTGTTGTTATATGATGCAGACAATGCATCCAACAGAAAAAACACATGAAATTTGTCTTCTCCCTACATCTCTTATATACATGCATATCATTTAGGAAAACAGATGAAAAACAATTTTTAGAGGATTTTGCTAACAGTAGAATCAAAGAGTCCAACTTAGGTTGTTGCTGATTTCACTTGTGCATTGTTAAGATTGCTTGTATTGTCTGTCATTCCAGGTTTTAGCGGCATATGGTATAGCATTCATGGTAATACTGCCTGCTGTCGTGGTAAGTGTGACTTACTTTGTTTTGTCATGGTTTCTGAAAAATCATGAACAGTTCTAGTGTACTGACTCCATGAAGAAGTTTCTTAAGGATGATAAATACCAAATCGATGATTGTTCTGTCGAATTTTCAAAATTCTCTGAGAAAACGCCTTAAAGTAAGGCCCAGAATTGAGATGTGTTGCTAGTTCAAGATAAGGAATGGTTTCCGTGTAATTCACGATTTTTAAAAATCAAAACAAATGCACGTGGCTATCCCATGTCAAATTGGGGAGCTTTTGTAAACATTGTGGACACATTTGAATCGCTATTTGCATAATCTATCTTGAGTGACACAACGTTGCGTTATTTACATAGTGACATTGTTGGGCTTCTCCAAAAACCAGGATTACTCCCGCCTGTCAACAATAAACCGTAACAATGTTTGTTGAAGCACAGGCCCAACAATGAACTGTAACAATATTTGTTGAAGCACAATCCCTCCGAAAAACAGAACTGTTTCTGCTCAAAACATTGCAGCCAAAAACTACATGTCGCATGTTTTACTTGTATGTTTCACGTCTGTCCATACCCGATGCACAGTAAGTGGGGCTACCCACAATTCTCCATGATCTGTACACACGGAGATCACTCACTGAACTGAAGCAAATTTCTTCTGTACAGAGGACAACTTAGCATTGACTCATGTACTACAGTACATAACATTAAACATTGACAGTCTGTTTCCATACCTGTCAGTTTTCTGACTTTACACTTCATGTTTTTCTGTTTCCAGGGTACTTGGTGGTACAGATCCATAAAATTCAGTGCTGATCAGATTCTCTTGGATACAACACAACTTTTCTTCTATTTCTTTCATAAAACACCAAATAATATGCCAGTAAAACGTAAGTTTTACAAAGTTTTTTATTTCAAGAATACACCTTATATAATGTACTGGTAGGCGCTGACTGAGTGAAGCCAGAACTTTCCTCATGATTGTTATTTCATTTGTCAGCCTTTGCTTGATGGTTGTAGAGCTGAGAAATGTCTGTCAATGTGGGATGAAATGAATGCACCCACACAGGTGGGTATGCTAAGAGTTGCAACGTTTCCTGGCAAAGTTTGCATGTAATTGATAAAGGCATTTCCAAGAAAAAGTTATTTTGTCAACAGGAACGTCACACTTTCATGTACAAGCAGTCTTACAAATTGGCAAGTGAAGCTTTTTGAACTGTCCAGATAGATTAGCTGTCATGCGTTTTCCTGATATACAAACTTTAGAAAGCAGATGACTTACATATGAATAATGCTGATCGCGATTTCAGGTTTGTTACTAAATATAGCTGCATGCCTATGACATTGGACACTGCTGCCTGAAATTTGAACAAATTTTGTTGCATGCACCACTGTTGTTGTTGCAGCTTATAGTCTGAGTCATAAATTCTTATGAATTAGTGAGACTTTTACTATCCATTGTAACACTACCAGGTTTTATTTTCATAATTCTTGCAGAAAATGCAGATGAATATTTATTTTTGCATATCAATGAGAGAAAAATGGTGCCATATGCGCCAGCAGCTGTTGTAATGTTCTCTCAACAACTGCATTACAGGTGCCATCATGGTTCTGACAGCAGCCTGGGAGTTTGAGAAATCCCACAATAATGAAATAGAATACAGGGCCAGTGATAATGATGAAGTTCCTTCTGTAAGTAAGATACTGAACTTTTAATGACACGACTGTTGTTCTTACAGCAATATTTGCTTCTCAGACCTCTTGAATTCTTGGTACCTTAAATGTTGCCACCTAAATAAGTTATAAAAGTCTCAGGCTGTCGACCATGTTTTCAAAATTGCAGATTCCTACACGTAAAACACATAAGTTTACAGAAGCAAAAGTTAAGTTAAGAATTAAATGCCAGAAATGCCTAAAAATGGAAAGATGAATGAATTTAGATAGTTTCATGTATAAACAGAACTTTTTGCCATGACAGCAATTATTTTTGTGTTAAAAGTATTTATAAGATCACCATCTCAAATTTGAACTGTGGTGAGAGGTTGACTTCCTACCCACAATGCATTTCAGTGTCATGCAGTTTAAGCTAGTTAAGGTAGCGAGTACCGTAAGTGAAATAAAACAGTTATGTGAATACTTTTTAGTAGATATTTATGCAGTTTTATATTTTGTTGAATTATTCTTGCTGTGATCAAACAGCAATTGTATTTATCAGGATTTTTTCTTGACAGTTGATAAGAGAGCTAAGTGGTACAGGCATGAATGAAAAACTGAAAGAGAAACCAATGTGTTACCCGTATGCATTGAAAGCCAGGGCCCTACTCCATGCCTACCTGAACAAAAGAGACTTGCCACCAAAGACACTGCAGAAAGGTAATTTCTATTGTGTCTTCCTGCCAATGTCAGTTACTGTATTTCTTGCTTTCAATATGATTGTTCATTAAATGTGTAAATGATGCATAATGGATGTAACCAAGTTTGTGTGATTGGCAGTTTGCTACCAGTGTTAAGGAAGTTCACACCTCAAACTTTCCTCAAGAAAACTCTCAGCCATTCTCTTTCAAAATCAAGAATAGAAATTGGGAGTCACAAATTTGAAACTAGAGAAACAAATTACTATATCTGCTGTTTACTGATATTTGAGATTCAAAATGGCCACCATCCATGCATTATCTCCATGGGGAAAAATGAAATTCCTCTGTACCAGAGGTGCATTCTGCCGTAACATTGTGTGTCATCAGCAAAACTTTGAAAATGGTAATCACTGTGTTTTCTCATGTAAGATCAGTGTTACAATACGCAGTCATCCCTTTATGTTGACATGGATCAAGGCTTTGTTTTACAGTTTGTACAGATCAACATTGAAATGCATAATCTTAAAATTTAGCAGGTAATATGGCTTAGTTTCTTGTTGATGAAAAATCAAAACTGATCATTTTCAGATCAAGACTATATCTTGAAGAAATGTCCAATGTTAATCAATGAAATGGTAAATGTGGTTGCACAATTGGTGCTCTATGCCCATGCCGGCAGAGGTAAGACACTCTTGTTATTAAAGGTTTATAGTTTTAACAACCAAATTAACATGTTACAAATATGTGATGGTTGAATTGTGAATCGGGCTAAAAGCGATCAAAGCTATGTTTTGTTTGTCAACTTGTTATTGTGTGTACATTTAACCCTTTGAGCACCAAAGTCAACTTTTGTCACCTTTACAAAATATACCTCAGTCAAATTTTTTCAGATTTTTGCTAAAATTTTGATAAAAAAACTGTAGCCATTGAAATGTGATGTCTATTTCCTCCAAAACTATCAAAATAAATACAGAAAAATTCATAAAAATATTGCACTAAAATTTTGATGGGAAAAATTACAGCTCTCAAAGGGTTAATAAAACAGTCTGAGTAAATAACAACTATGTTGCCAGGTAATTCTCGTCTTTTGATCCTTGTCAGAGTGTGATTTGTTTTTCAATGAAACTTCTTGGCAGTGAAATGTGAAAGCATTCCTCAATGACTACTACTTTGCAGAATTTTCACACACATTTTACACACCTGAACAATTTGCAAAGTTCATAGAAATGGTGTCACATAAGTAACATTGCTTATACATGTAATTCCCTATGATATTGATCTTCATACTGCAAAACACTACATTTTAAGATAGGGAAGAGTGAAATATATTGATTGTTAGCAGACCTCATGCAAACAAATCTGAGACAGACTTGCAATAGACACATATGGTAGATGAGATTGATGGGGTACAACAGTCTGTCAAAACTTGAGTGACGCTAACAGACAACATGTGACAATGTCAGAACGAACACTCAAACATACTCACTGACCCCCCCCCCCCCTCCCAACTCCTATCTCACCCTTCTCGTGATTCTTGAGATCTCGTCAGCCATATGCATCTAAGGTCTTGTGAATACAGGAATTCGAACATTATAGGTATGGAGCGGTAAAATTTTAACACGTGCGGTTTTCATCATCACAACATTACGGATCACTTCATGTGTCAAGTGAAACAGAAGATTTCCCAGTTTGTTGAGTTTGCCTCAACCAAAGCAACAGTGTTTTCAAGTCGGTGAATTTTGAACTTCCCAATTTGACAAACAATTTATCGAAGTTAGGTAACACTCATACAAACATTTTAGTCTGTGTTGGTATGAAAACCAGTGTCAGTTTCTTTCTCACTGTACCTACAGTTCAAAGAGAACCATCTTTGGAGACACTTGAGAACTGTATAAAACTGAGCCAGATGATTGTTCAGAGAAGCAGAGAATTCAAGACGTCACCGTTATTGCAGTTACCACACTTCAATGAAGATGTGCTCAGACATTGCTTTAGCAAAAAGGTATGAAACGTAAACATGTCAACAGCTGTTGTATTTGTGTTTGTATGAAATGTAACCATGTAAACAACCATTGTTTATATATTTATTTATTGCTTACCTGCTCATTTACTTACCTATTTACATATTTACATGTTTCATTACTCATTTCTTGCTGACTTACTTATCTGCTTGTTTATTTGCTTACTTATCTTCCAGTAACTATGTGCTTCCAATGTGGGCAGATAGGTTTTGACAATTTACCATGATTACCGTGATAAAACATGACACATATTATTTCATGCAGATCTTTTGTTATATACTCCACATTTTTTGTTCGGAAATTTCAAGTTAGAAAAGTCTTCAAACTTTTCATTGAAGCTGGTGTCATAAAGAATAACAGTCTCCTGCAATGTATATGCAAATGTTGACCAACAATCTTATGATCATGAAAGAAATTGTGTAAAAAGAGTGATATCATTTTGAATTGCAGCCCGAACTATTTAATGCACAATTCTGCTGCCAACGTCAGTAATGTCCTGTAAATTTCCAGTATTGTCTGTGACATTCATCACAGGTTGATGTGACAATGAAATTGACCCCAAACTTGTTATTCACTATAATGGCTTTGTGAAAAGAATTCAAATTAAGCTTTTAATGCAAGTGATGGGTTATATTACATATTTGTCTACAAGACAGAAATCTACATCATATAATAGCAATGGTTCTACTCCGGAATAAAAAAGATGCACACAGTTTTTACATACTCAGTATGCCCAAGGGATCACATGATTACGGTACAGACAAACGCATGTGTGCAAGTGCGAACAAACTTACGTGTATTTCTATACCTGTCTGTGCACATGGTTTTGTTTGTACCATGGTTGATTCAAATTCTGGGTTTAGTCTCTTAAAAGAAAGAGCACTTCATTTCAGCTGCTTGATTCCCCTAATGTAAATTCACATTCTTTACTATGATACAGTAGTTTCTTTGATCATTGCCTTGGCAACAGTGCCAACTCTTTGCTGTACTCTTATTTCATCTTTTAGACTTAAAGATTAGACTTAGACCCAGAGTTAAGCTGTTTATCAACTCTACCCAAAAACAAACAAAATAAATTTGTAAAAACTTTCAAATATTTAAAATAAACAAAATTTCATGTGAGAAGTAGAGATGGAAGACTGTGGCTTTTGTTTAGGTTGAGATTTGACTCCACAAAACCTTTGATTGTCTTGTGTCATTCTGTTACTAATAAGGGAATTCAAGTTCCACATGTCAGATTGCATCTAACTGCCATGAAAACAGCTCTCTATTAGCATGTCAGCGTTCTGAAATACTGCAGATATTTTGTCCTCAAGGTGTTGCAAAGATCATTGTTCAATTCCCACTGTCAAAAATCTATTCACTATAAATTTTTGCCTGGTAGTACCATATTCAACTGTCAGCCCTAGTTAAATAGAGTTGACTGGCTCTCCTCACTCAGTTCCTGTGTAGGACTCTAGCATGACCAAACAAACAAACAAATAAACAAACAGCAATAAGTTGGATACATTTAGTCATTCACAACATTTGCAGTTTATTATATGTGGCTATCTGTTCACAAAGGATTCTGGTGTACCGATAATACTATGATGATGTGGAGACTTTGCAATGGAAATATAGACTGTAAAATTTCAAGATTGATATTTTTGGACTTCTGAACTGAGATTGAATTCACATAATAAAAAGATAACAGATGGATGGTCAGTTTTGCCGACAAATATTATTCACCAGATACGATATTTACTTTCATCATCTGAAGAACTCTGTCCATAGTGTTCTTACATTGCCCATAGTATTTTATATCATCATCAAATATGAACTGTTCAATGTACATTCTGTGCTGAATGTTGTTCTCTAATTAACATCACAGAGGAATATACGAAGCCTGCGATCTTTGGCCGCTATGAAAGAGATTGACAGAAAAGCATTATTGAGAAATCTTGAAGAAAAGTATGATGATGTCATCAACGTGCTATCTGCTATGCCATACATAGACATGGAAGTCAAGACAGAAGGTATAGTCATCATTTCACCCTTTCACCACCATGGTTTTGCCCAATCCCATTGTTATCAATGGTGATTTTTGACCGGTTTACAGAAAGTTGGGGGCGCCATCACATATCGCCCTGACCCACATTTCTTTAAACTAGGGTAAAATTTGTGTATGTAAAAATCATCAGAACTGATTTAAGTTTTACGACATATTTGAAAGCTATCAGAAAAGTAGTTTCTTTCAGAACCATAGTTTGGCCCAAATCAATTGTTATCAATTGTCACTTTACACCTGTTCACTGGAAACCAAGAGTGATTAGATTATGAAGCAGTTATTACATTATAGTCACCAGTATAAATACCTCAATAAATGTTTTCTTTTTTCAAAACAAACTTCATTGATCATCAGTATTTTGATTTGTATTTTAGTTTTGGATGATATTGATGGTGGCCATATTCATGCTGGTGATATTGTTACTGTCACTGTCACTCTGAAAAGAAATACCTTGGAAGTAAGTACTGTAGTGTATTGTGCCAAAAATATCGTCATTCACTAATTCACTCCATTGATAGTGTACATGTATTGTGCTTTAGCTGTTATAATGAGAAGAGTGCTAGTGGTTGCTATTTTGATCTGTAAACTCACCATTGTAGAACTAAGAACAGAAATTCCAGTAGAATCTTTCAATCAGTCTCTTTCGTTGACATGGGATATGAGTCAGTATGTTTGAACAGGCATTTGTTGATAGGACCAACTGACTGTTAACTTATATAAAGTGTGTCTTGTACGGTTATTTTAAAATAATTTTTACAACACATGTGTCTGTGCAGGCTATACCATGCATGGTACTGATCTAACCCATTCCTTGTAAGATTAACCTGTCACTATCAAACTATTGAGTTAAGTTGGTTGAAACCTTTAAAATCACTAAGTACTATATGAAACCTTTAAAATCACTAAGTACTATATGAAAGACCTGGAAGACACAAACATGATATTCACTTTTGAGCACAAACAGGGTTATTTTACTGATTTGACCTGAGAGTGTTTTTGTAAAGTCAAACCTGAGTGTACCATTTTCATTGCATTAGTTTCTTGATTTTCATGCTGATATTCATGACTTCACCTGAAGAAACTTATTGCCTTTTTCAGTCGTTATTTGAACAAGAAAGTGGAGATTCTGGAATAGTTGAGGAAGAGGAACTGGACAGGGTAAGATGTCAATTATGTCTGGTAAAGATAATTCCCATGTTGAGCATAAACTGACTCTGTTACCTTTAGTCTGCATTGAGATCCATCTGTTTATTTCCCTTAACACTGAATGTCCTTCGTTTAATGTCAGGTACAATTGGTAACCACAGGACTGATATTTATCTTTATGATCAATTTTAATGGTTTTCACTGATACTGAGATACATGTAATCAATAGTTCATTTATATCAACACCTTTTCAAGAATAATTTCATGATGCAATGCCACAAAGGGCAAAAAACAAAAGGTCGTACATACCAGTCAGATGTCACACAGTCTGAAATACATCCTGCATTATCAAGAACCTGAATTCTTAGTTCTGTTCTGTCAACTGACTTGATGATTTCAGACTGATTCTCCAAAACCGACTAAAAACAAACCCAAAGTTTGGGAAAAACAAAGAAAAGGAAAGAAGAACAAACCAAAGAAAGGTAAACCCCAACCTCAGAAAAAAGTTACAAAGAAACAACAACCGACCAAAACCAATCAGGTGAGTGAAAAAAATTCAGCTTATCTGTATTCTGGATTTTGTCCCAAGGAAAAGAAACAAAAATGTCCTTTTGAAGTACTCTTGTGTTGAGACTCTCTAAATTGGATTGTATGGATGTGCCAAGACTATCAAAGTGGTTGAGGTGACACAAGGTCATTTATCCAGTAGCCAAGTTTGTACATGCAAATTATTCACTTTCAAACTCGGTCACACAGTGTGGCATAATTTGCTAAGCTATGTTGATCTTCAAATTCAGGGCTTTGGTCGTGCACAGTAATCAACCCGCCCAATGTCAATGTGAAGTTTCCTAGACTAGAAATCTCCTTCATCAGATACTAGTAAATGTGAATTAGTGAAGAAAAATGCTAACAACTCAGTTTGCTATGAAAAAGTATGTGTAAGGTGCAAAAAGTTAACTGGTGTGTAAAATAAACAAGGAAAGTGATGACAATGAGCAAAATAGTATGGATTACAACTGGTGATCAAAGATATGACAGTTGACATTTGATAGAAAGACATTTCTAAGTCTGTTAGATTTGTTACGTCTTCAGAGAGTTCAGGAAGTCGGTGAGAAAGAACAACATGAAGAATCTGATAAAGAAAGTACTAGACACAGTGATGGTGAGAGTGATA
Source organism: Ptychodera flava (assembly GCF_041260155.1). NCBI lineage: Eukaryota > Metazoa > Hemichordata > Enteropneusta > Ptychoderidae > Ptychodera > Ptychodera flava. The sequence continues at coordinate 35,043,679 of NC_091937.1, forward strand.
GTGACGACAACCCACATAAACATAGTGACAGATCTAGTGACAGTGAAGATGACCAAGTGCAGCCAGCTGATGACGGCAGTGTCTCTGATGATGAAGAAGACGATTGGGATGGCTTGCAAGCTAATATCACCAGGAGAGAAAAAGTTCTTGAAACAAAGTCCAAAATCACCCATGAAGTACATTGTCCATTTTTCCAGAGGTGAGTTTTCCAAGATAGAGCAAGAGCAAGAACTGTGTGGACATAATAAAAGTTTTTTTTCAGAGTCTATTATACAATCCAATGTGTTGTAGAATAAAATGTTTTTCCTGCTGAGCATTGCATGCCCACTCCATGAGACAGACAAATTACAGTTTCAAGGAACAAGCATGGAAACATTGTCTTGAAAGCCATACCGATCGAAGATATTGTTTTACAGAATAATGTCAATTCCTCGGAAATGAAATGAGAACGCACCTGTTTTATGTCACCTTAGTTGCAGTATTTGTCATTGTTGCTTTGAAACAGTAGTCAAGAAACTAATTTTTTTTAAACTGCAAAAATTTGATGTATGGTAGTGAGTGTCAGTGAATTGAAACGGGTAAAAGAATATAAAAGTGTTTGTTCAATGTATTTACATTACCAGGTGAAACAAGAATGGTGGTGGCTTTACATTGCTGAGAAAAAGAAACGTGTTTTATTAACAACACCAACACAGATTTGCACACTGAGAGATGAAGAAGAGGTAGGAAATGACAAATCTTATCAAACTGCTGCCTCCACGAATTCAGTTGATATCAAAAAATTACCCTCTCTCTTATCAATAGTTAGCTGACCTATTCACTGTCTTCTGTGTGGCGGTTGAACTACAAAACAGCCATCGCAGTGCTAGAGAGAAGTCCAAAGATAAGATAAGATTGGGTTGGGCTGAATGAGGCTAATTTGAAAGACTATTTACAATTACTTTCATGTGCAAGCAGCGATTCTAATAAGTGTCATAATTACAGGATATAGCAGGCCTATTGTGATGCTGTAGAAATGTGAAATGCCCCTGAAATACTGTGTATTTATTTATTAGAAGCTCATAGTTTGAATTTCTTAGAGCAGTATGCAGTGAATCCCTGAATTAATTGCACATGTTTTTGATTCTTTGTGTGAAATTTTTCAGACTCAGATAAAGTTCCAAGCACCAACGAAACCAGGAGAATATCACTATCAAGTGTGGCTCCGATCAGATTCCTATTTGGATTTAGATGTTAGCAAACCAATCAAGGTGAGTCACATTCACATCTTCACAGAACATGACACTACGTCAGACTATCAATTATAAACTTTTCCAAGCTCCTACAGAGCTTCTCCAACTGTGTCAATGTTTCTGCTCACAGCTTTGGTAACTTTATCAAGTGTCAGCTAATAGTTTTGCTAACTGTATTGATGTTTCTGCTAATAGCTTTGCTAACTGTATTGATGTTTCTGCTAATAGCTTTGCTAACTGTATTGATGTTTCTGCTAATAGCTTTGTTAACTGTGTTGATGTTTCTGCTAATAGCTTTGCTAACAGTATTATTGTTTCTGCTAATAGCTGCTAATACCTTTGCTACCGCATCAATGTTTCTGCTAATAGCTTTCCTAACTGTATTGATGTTTCTGCTAATAGCTTTGCTAACTGTATTGATGTTTCTGCTAATAGCTTTGCTAACTGTATTGTTGTTTCTGCTAATAGCTTTGCTTTGCTAACTGTATTGATGTTTCTGCTAATAGCTTTGCTAACTGTATTGATGTTTCTGCTAATAGCTTTGCTAACTGTATTGATGTTTCTGCTAATAGCTGCTAATACCTTTGCTACCGCATCAATGTTTCTGCTAATAGCTTTCCTAACTGTATTGATGTTTCTGCTAATAGCTTTGCTAACTGTATTGATGTTTCTGCTAATAGCTTTGCTAACTGTATTGTTGTTTCTGCTAATAGCTTTGCTTTGCTAACTGTATTGATGTTTCTGCTAATAGCTTTGCTAACTGTATTGATGTTTCTGCTAATAGCTTTGCTAACTGTATTGATGTTTCTGCTAATAGCTTTGCTAACTGTGTTGATGTTTCTGCTAATAGCTTTGCTAACAGTATTATTGTTTCTGCTAATAGCTTGATGTTAAAGAAGCCAAGGCTGTGGAAGAGACGCATCCTCAGTGGGATATTTCAGATGAAGAGGAGAATAAAAATGACAGCGATGAATTTGACTACACCACTGATGATGAAGAAAGTGACCAGGACTAAAAAAGACAGGCATGGCTTTGATAATAGCTGGCTCCATTGAACTTTTAATGGCTAAATGATAAAAACACTTTGATGTCATGGACACACTGTGTGTTACTAGGAATGGAAAATACTATTGATATATGAGTTGGCCTTACTTTGTATTTGTATTTGTGTATTTATAACATCACAGTTGTCAAAGTTACCATTCAATTCTGTTTCAAAAATCCTATTTATAGCTCATTGTACTGTATTTTTCTGTCATTGTGTTCAATGTTAAATACACTAACATTAGTGGTAGCGCAGGACTATCTGATGGTCCAGTTCAGGAAATAAATATATTAAAATATATATTAGTAATACATAAACAAATTCATAATTGAGGTGATGTGTATGGACTTTCGACTTCATTGCCAACAGCAGAGAAATGCTGTTTTATCTTTTAATTAGCAAACTTTGGAATTTTGTATGATTTGCTGTCGTTGAAAGGAACATTACCAGAAAATTTCAACTTTGTCATGACCTTGTTTATCTTGTTATCTCCATCAGTATCTCTCTCTCTCTAATTTACTGTTTATGCTTTCTGTAACATCAAGGAACTTGTACATTGAGCAAGTAAAAGTACACTTTCACATACCTTATTCATAAAACCAGTTCACAATAATGATATTGTTTTCTTAAAATCTCATTGTGAATAATGTATTGTGAACAGCCAATGTTGCAAAGACCCATGAACTTGTTGGTAACTGGGGATTCCTAAAAATTAACTTGGTACATGGAACAGTGTATTGGATAATTGGCTACCTTTGAAGAAATCTGACAAATAGAAAAACCAGCAACATTAATTGTATTTTACCTCATACAATTTTCAGATTTTTATTTAAAAACTGTGATTTAGCTTTCTGATTACTGAAAAACCATGATGGCATTATTATACATGAATTCTTTGGAAAACAATGAGTTACCAATCAATTTACATCTTGACAGGTTTAGGTTAAGTTTCATTCAAGTGGGTATAAGGATGTATCTAGTCAACAAAGGAAAATTTTTAAGTTTTAATTGAACAAGTTACTCATCAGATAAGACTCCACTTTTTACGTACAGTGCAATGATCTGTTACTGCCGATAATTTCAATTTAATTTTAAAGTTTATAAGTGAGGCTATTTTATGTCCTGAAGAGTATTTTGATTGTAATAAATGTGAAGAACTGATCAGTTTTGGCCATTATTGAAATATGTAAAACATTGTCATTGATATTTAGTTTAGAAATATGTTCTGTAGATGTAAACAATTTACAATTTTGTCGAAATCAAATGACACATGAGTGTGTAGTTGCCACAATGAGCCAGTAATCACTTTGACAAGTTTGATTTAATCTTATGAATGAATTATAACTTTTACGGAATAGCATTTTCCATTCCTTGTATCTCCGTTATTTCAAACAGTGGATTTTGTGTTTATATAATAAACTGATCAACTACTATTTCTGAAAGTCTGACTACAAGCAATGTTGTACACCAGCCTCTTGTTTATTGCTCACATAAAGACAACTGTCTAAGGTATTTGCAAATACATACTGATGTACATACATCATATATCAAAGCACATATGGGGTACTCCAGAGAGCATAGTATACATGGGGTACTCCATACATCAAAACCTATATGGGGTATTCTATATATCTCATCATATATGGGGTAATCCATATATCTCATCATATATGGGGTATTCCATATATCTTATCATATATGGGGTATTCCATATATCTTATCATATATGGGGTATTCCATACATCAAAGCATACATGGGGTACTCCATACATCAAAGCATGTATTGGGTACTCCATACATCAAAGCACATAAGGGGTACTCCAGAGAGCAAAGTATACATGGGGTACTCCATACATCAAAACCTACATGGGGTATTCCATATATCAAAGCATATATGGGGTACTCAATACATCAAACCTACATCAGGTACGCCATATATCAAATCCTATGGGGTATTCCACACATCAAAACATAGAGAATATATTGAGTGCTCCATGCATCAAAAGCATACATGGAGTTCGCAATGAATCACAGCATGTACTGGGTACTCCATACATCAAAGCCTTCATTGAGTATTCCATATATTAAAACATACATGGGGTACTCCAGATACTGGTACATCAAATAATATATCGGCTACTACATATGTACATCAAAGCCTATATGGGGTACTCCACACATCAAAGCCTATATGGGGTACTCCACACATCAAAGCATACAGTATCTAGAGTGCCCCATACATCATAGCATATATCATGTAGTTCTCCATACAAATAAGCATGTATTGGGTACTCCATTCATCAAAACCGAAATTACACAATATATATCAATAAGATTCTTTCAGTTTGCGACTGAGTCAGAAAAAATGACTATGTCATTTGCATACAGTAAAGCAAAAAGATTATGCATGTCTTGAGCTGTATACCTTCATGTATTTGACCAGAAGACATCAACAATGAGGTAAGTACCTTTATGAAGAAATTGAATAAGAGAGGGCTTAAAATGCACCCTTGCCCTCACATCTGCCTGTGTTGGCACCAGATTGTCTCATCAGAAAATATACCCACCAGATTACAATTTCAGTGGAAAACAAAAGGCTATCACACCTCTCCATAATCCTCTTACAGACTAGAACAAAGGTGATCCCAGGGATTGCAATCAATGCCTTTATAATCGTATTACCTGCTCTACTGCATAACTCAATATTTGTATACATTGAGTGTAGTAAATGACACATTTTACTGTTTACTCCCAAACAAAGTAGTTTATAAAGTAACAGTTTAGTGAGTGATTGACTCTGTCAAAAGCTCTAGAAATATCTACCAAAAGGCAATATAATTTTCCACCTCTTACGCCCAGATATTTTTGAATTATTGAATGCACGTTTTCAACAGTATATCATGATTCTGCGAAAGTCAGGCTGACAGTCTGTAAAAATATTTGTTGTATCTGACCATTTGGTCAATCTATTATTTGAAACAGATTTAAATATATTTCCTAAAACATTAAGAAGAGAAATTCCTCTCTAATTATTTACATCGGATCCGTCGCCCTTTTTGAATAATCATATGACAATAGCTATAGACCATTCTGAAGGGAAGTTTCCAGTCTTAAAGATGAAATTGCATAATTCTTCTAATAGCAGTAAAATAACATCGGCTGAATTCTTGTAGAATTCATTCAGAATTCCATTGGAGCCTGGGGCCTACAGGTGCTGGCAGGCAGAAGGCCGTATTCTATTCTGTATACTACTACTACTACCGAGGTTCTGCCACAGTCACCAGTGATCTATTCAGCTCTGGGCCTATGCGCCCCTAGTCGTGTGTACATATGCCTGAGAGGTCTTCCTCTCAGGCATATGTACACACGTCTATGGGGCATATAGGCCCAGAGCTGAATAGATCACAGGTGACTGTGGTTCGGCCTTCAGCCTCACAGTTCGATACCAGGTTTTTGATCAACTATCCAAGCAACGCTGGAAGCACCTGTGCTTGGGCCTTACCTTGCTTGAATCTACATAATTTCTTGCTCTGTAATTGGAACATTTGAAATATTATCTATATCAATATCATTTACATTTTCAATTCAACGACCTCGTCTTGTAAGAGATAATTCCACTTCTACAAAGCGTCGGAACTCTACATCACCTGTAATGACATCTAGCATTCTTTGTACCGGTATAAAGAGGTAAAACAATTTTAGGACTGTACGGGGATATCATGACATTCTCTGAACCAGTGTAAGGAGTTAACAGCATTTTTTAGGACTGTACAGATATATCGTTGCTAGGGTTCCCTTTGCGATTTATTTGCGAGTTGTAAGGTTTTTTTTTTCAAAATAGACCAAAAGTCAGCCGAGTTATTTGACGCTGCATCTCGAAACGGAGTTATGATCTTACTTTGATATTCTTTTTTATAGTTTTTACAAGTTTGTTTAAAACAGTTTTGGTATAGTCTTTATGTTCCAACCTTGTATCACAGAGGTTTTACCTTTTATCCTGTTCTGTTATTTGTTTCCTTTTTTCTGTGCTTTTGTATAACTTTTTCTTAGTAAAACTATCTATGCTTACGCTTGCACGTGTATTTTCATGTTACATGAATATTACTTACCTTATACCCTCCTTGTATATGAACACGATTGAAACTAATTTGGGATAATTGGATGGTGAAGTAATGTCTTTAAAATCTTCAAATGTCAGCTCATCTGCTTTTCTTTTTACGTTACACGCTTCTTTTTATGAGTAATTTGTAATACTGAGACATTCAGCGATAAGGCAATTAAAATTTTTGAGAAATTTGAAAAGTATGAAAATCCAATTATCCCAGATTAGTTCCAATCATGTCATGGGCAAGAGGTGCTAAATACAATAAATTTTCATAACCTACATCAAAACCTATATTGTTTACTCGATACATCAAAGCCTTCATGGGGTACTCCTTACGTCACAGCATAGTGTACTCTACACATCACAGGTGAAGGTAGTAAATCAGTGTGGCGGGAATTCATGGTCTGAGATTAAAATGAGTTCTCTGCGCATTCATGTATCTAAGAGGGCAGCTCTCTGCCTTGAAGCTGCGCTGAGACACTGACAAAGACAACAGGCCATGGGGGTGGACAAACCTGCAGAGATGGTTACTGATCAACCTGCATAATTTTGAAACAATTACATGTAAAAGACTTTTACGTATGAAATGCTTTGCTGTTTTTGCTCCGCATTAATTTGGGGGAAATATTGAGCCGATGTCCGGCTGTTTCGTCGCTAAATGTCTTCTAGAAAGAAAGTAACACACACGTGAGCTATTAATATGTCGTAAAGTTGCCAAAATCGGCCGTATCTTCCCGTTATTTCTTTTGAAATTCAAAGAATTAAAGTCGCTTTGTAGGTCAAGCTGTAATTCAAGCATGTAATTGATCTTTTTCCAACATAAAGCCGGCCACCAGGTCGATTATTGGGTAAAAAGCCTAAAGAGGCAGGTAAACTTTAAGGTAGTGTGCGGCTCAATAAAAGACTAAAACTTTTGCTCAAGCTTTCCTCAATGAATATTTCAAAAATACTCTTTCAAAATCAAGAATATAATTTTGGGGTCACGGTGCAAATGTTATTCTAACGAAAACCATGTATAAGGTAGCTCCATTGCTTAAACACTGCGGTAATCTATATCTAACAACCACGTATAGGGTACCTCCATCGTTAAAACACTACGGTACCCTACACCTGAAAACCAACTAGTGTAGGGTATTTCCATTGTGTCGGTTAACCACACAGATATTCCGTAAGTAACGTAGTACCTTTTTATTTTTCTTACATGCAGCCATGCTTGTTGAACTTTAGATTAAGATGAGAAAGATACTTGAGAAAAAATTAGTGTTCGGGATGTGTAACTTCAGGTTGAGGAGATAGCTTCAGATAATGCTGTACCGTCGAGGAAGCTGAGTCGAGTTCTCGGCCGTGTGGGGGCGTTATTTGGCACCTGACCATAAAATAGCTGCGCTGGAGCGGTCAAAGTTGCCAAAATCGGCCCAATTTTTCCGTTTTTTCTCTTGAAATTCAAAGAAATAAACTCGCTTTGAAGATCAAGCTGTAATTCAGGCATGTAATTGATCTTTTCCAAACATATAGCAGGTCAAATATTGGGTAAAAAGCCTACAGAGGCACGCGGCAGGTGAACTTTAAAGTAGCATGCGCCTCAATAAAAGACTAAAACTTTTGCTTAAGATTTCCTCGATGAATATTTCAAAATACTCTCTCAAAATCAAGAATAAAATTTTGGGGTCACCGTGCAAATGTTTGTACTAGAGAAAACTACGTATAGGAAACCTCCGTTGATTAAACACTACATTAATTTATACTTGAAAAGCAAGTACAGGGTACCCTCAAAGTTTAAATACAAGGGTACTCTTTACCTGAAAACCACTTATATGTTACCTCAATTGTTAGAAAACTAGGGTACACTCTAGCTGAAAACCACGTATAGGGTACCTCCATTGTTTAAACACTACGTTACTCTTTACCTGACAACCAAGTTTTTGACTGCATTAAAGCTTACCTCCCTGTGGAGGGCTTTTTATCCTAATATTGACCTATTAAGTAGTTTTATGTCGGAAAAAGGTAAAGCCTCAATAGCGGTAAATGTGTAATAAACTAATCTCAAAATATTCTGTTTTCCAAGAGTTTTCTTCGAATAAGAGCCATTAAAGACTGAAAAGGTGTATAACACTGTCATAGTTGTCGAAAGTGGCATGTAAATTCAAACGTTTTATCACTATTTTAGATTTCCCACCATTTTCAAAAAACAATCATGTGACAGAGAAAATAAAGATTACGACAACATACTGTCGGCCATCGTGTGGGTACATTCAAGTAAATGGCATCATGCTTGTTTCTTGGATGATTACAATAATCGCAATCATACCCATCCATGACACTAGGTCAAAATTCGAAATACACTAGTTATAAACTTAGACACAAAACAGCACAGAACAGCTGCACCGGTACACACAGCAAAGTCAAATTCATGAAAGAAAGATATATGGACCCCTGGCCAAGAAGTGATGTCAGGTGTTTCGAAAATGATACGTAAGCGCATCCTGCCTCACATGTGACACCAGACATATATCAATCTGTATAAGTCAAATAGGTAGTGGTCACCAAGTATGGTCCAATGTCACTGATACCATCAGCGATCATTTGTTAAAGAGAGATTCTGTGCAGCTTGTGATACCTGCCAAAAAGCGTTTGAATGTGTGTGTGCACGAAATACTGCATTTTTGTACTTTTCTATGGGGGCACCATTTCGCGGGTACGGCACCCGTTTATATCATTTAACTTGTTAAAATATGTATTCGTGGTCCAAATCAGGCAGCAGTGATACGTCTATACGTCCTTCAGTCAGCACATTTACACGAACCAATGTTGGTTTGAAAATAAAATCATGAAAAAAAAATCATATAATTCGCAGCTATAGGGGCTTTAAATATATGCTTGAATAAGCTTGACATGCAAAGCAAGTTGACTTATTTTACTTTCGATAAAAAATGAAAATTCGGCCATTTGTGAACTGTTAAGGCGCTCCGGCGGAGCCTTATTTTTTCATGGGGTACCCAAAATGCAATCACACGGCCGTCTACTCGCCTCTGCTTTCTTGAGAGGGACAACAGTTTCTGACATGAACTCCTTACCTCATCCGTAGGAGCACGAAGTGGCTTTTTATCATGTGTCTTTCACATGTTAATATCAAGTTAAACAAGAATTTCTGATTACCAAAATAATGCGCATGACAGCGATATTACTAATCTCTACAAAGTTTCCATTGATATTGAATATGATATTGCAAGCTAAAACTGATTTCCACCAACCTTTCAATCTGACGCTCAAGTTTGTCAAGTTAAGCAAGACACTACTTTCTTTACGGACTGTTTTCGTGGGTAACCAAAGCACTCCACATGACAGTCAACTCACTCATCTATACAAAAAATAAACCCATACTGGGAAAAGCTCAGACAGGGCACAAAGATAACTTTAGATTGACATGGTGTCATTCAGGGTCATTGACCCTACAAGTACACTGGAAAAAGTTTTTTTTTCGGCATGCACTTCTTTGCCCTTTGTGGTCACCATTAATTTGGGAAAGATGCCCGATTGTTTCGTCGCTAAATGCCTTCTACAAGGAATGCAACACTTCAAGTTTTTGACTGCATTAAAGCTTACCTTATCTTTGAATATAAGCTTGACATGCAAAGTAAGTTTACTTATTTAACTTTCGAGAGAGAAAAAACGGGAAAATTCGGCCATTTGGGGGCTGGTTACCCGGTCTGGCGGAACCTTATTTTTTCCTGTCGAATCTCGCTCACACAACTCAAAATCAGGCACTACTTTCTTTACAGAGCGGGACAACACTCATTTTACACATTCGTAGCAGTATAAAACTTAGTTTGTCACGTATCTTTCACGTCTTAATCTCACATTGATGATAAAATGTCAATAATGCTCTTTCATGTCAGCTAAATCTGCAATGGAAGTTTGATTATCTTATTTACTTGAATTTCAAGAGAAAACCGGGAAAATTCAGCCAATTTGGGATCTTTGTGCGCTCTGGTGGACTTTTTTGATTGGGTGCGGTCGATTACCCGACTCTGCTTCTTTGTGAGTGATAACACTCACTTTACTCATCCGTAGGAGTATAAAATTGTTTTATCACGTATCGTTCACTTTTTAATGTCAAGTTAAAAAAGAATGTCTGCACGTCAGAAAACCCAGACTCAGTTAATACTTACCTTACGGATTGGCTGATCAAATCACTCTGCATGACATTAACTAAATTTCAACAATGGTTCCATCAATATTGGAAAAAGTTTAGATAGGGCACAAAAACAAACAACAAAACAATCAATTTTCAGCACTTTAGAATGATGGCATATAGTGTCATAAACCTTACAAGTTCAATGGAGTAAAAGAGTTCCACACATTCCATACCTTAATTGCAGTTTTTGGTCCCCCATTGATTAAGAGAAAATACTGAGCTGATGTCCGATGGTTTCACAGCTGAATGCCTCGTAGAAAGCATGTAACACTCTTTATTTCTTTATATTATCAATGTGTACCTATCCGTGGAAGTTATTTATGCAAAATTTGGCGTGCTAGGCGCTTGTATGATGAGAAAATTTAAATTACGCTCTTCAATATACCCTTTATAAGCAAAGCAAGGTTTTTTATTTTATTTGTTTGAATTTAAAGACAAAACCCCGGGAGAATTCGGCCAATTCATGGGAACTTTGTTCGCTCCGGCTGAATTTTTTTGCTGCCCAAAAACGCCCTCATGAGGCCAAGTACTCCACTCTGCTTCCTTGAGCGGCAAAACACTCTCTTTTCACATCCGTAGGAGTATAAAACTGTTTTATGACGTATCTTTTATTTCTTTATCTCAAGTTAACTAAGAATGTATGCATGTCGTAAAACTTAAACTCAGGTAAAACTTTCCTTACGATATATGTTCGTGGATGACCAAAGCTCTATGCCAGACAGTGAACTTAATCTTCACAAAGGTTCCATCCATATTGGAAAAAAGCTTTTGACTGGGTACAAAAAACAAAAGAACGAAACAAAACAATTTTCTGCACTTTAGATTGACATACGGTCCCATAGGCTCAATAACCTTACAGGTCCACTGTAGTAAAAGAGTTTTACGCATTCCACACCTTGCTGTTTTTTTACCCTATTCGTTTTGGTTAAATTTTGAGTCGATGTCCGATGGTTTCGTAGCAAAATATCTTCTACAAAGAATGTTTGCTTTTTGGTTGGTTCAACGTTTACCTACCTGTGGAGGCATTTTATCCAAAATTTGGCCTGCTAAAGCGGCTGTATGATTAGAAAATGTCGATAACGCTCTGGAATATAAGCTATATCTGCAGTGCAAGTCTATTGTATTTACTTTTACGGGAAAAAACGGTAAAAATTGGCTAATTTGGGAACTTAGAGCACTCCGCCGGAATTTTTTTTTGCCGGGGTACTCAAAAACGTCCCACCAAGGCCGAGTACTCCACTATGCTTCCTTGAGCGGCAAAATATTCACTTTACACATCCGTACGAGTATAAAATTGTTTTATCACGAACCTTTAACATCTTACTCTCAAGTTCAACAAGAATGTCAGCGTATCGGAAAACTCAAGTTAGGTACCGCTTTCCTTACCATCTTCGTGGATGACTAAAGCAGCACTCCGCATGATAGTGAACTAATCTCCACAAAGTTTCCACAGTTTAGCCTTACAACTTATATGGGTAAGAGAGCAATGCCTGATTGTTTGCTTGACAGTGTTACGACACAGAAAAGGCTTGTACTATTATTAGGGTGGCCAAAGTTAAGCTAAAATGTTGCGACATTATACGCAACTCACGCACACTGAAAGTGAAATTTGATTTTCGTGAAATTTTAAACGCCATTTTTTCTGAAAATAAGTAGCTCAGTTACTGAAAAAATGGATATTTCCAATTAAAATCGATGTATGATGCAGGTTTCATTAAAAAACTGAAGAAAAAACGATAGAAAAATAGTGTTTTTCCTCTCCAAAAATGCCACTTTGTACTGACCGGCCACAGCGCTCGAGCGGTCGCCGCTCATGGCACGCACTTCTGAATCCAGTCAATACCTATTTCGCAACGGAACTGCTTTCGGGCCCTGTGCACGCTGTCATAGAACTGTGAAACTTGGCCAGGAAGTGGCAGACCATCCCATTTACATGTAGTGGTGAGTTTTTGTTATATTCTGGGAATTTTAGCCAGCAAACACGAGGTAAAGTGAGTACGGTGAATTCGGTGTAGATTTTTCCCATTTAGATACATATTTTTGCCATAAAACTTGTAGCATGCTCTTTTTAAACATCATTCCAACATTTCTGTGAAATATGACGAAAATCTGTCCACGGGCACAAGTACGAATCATAAAAACAAAATCATGTTCATTCATAGACCTCAGTACAGTGTGACTCAAGATGGCGGCGGAAGGCAGTCACACTGACACACCATTGACAGCCTGCCTGAGGCTGCAGTTAGGGACAGCTATTTCTTACAATTTCATGGCTGAAAATGAACTGCATTAAAAGACAATTGGCAGTTTAAATTGATTTGTTAGAATTGAGTGTTATTAAATAACATTGTGACAAAATTTCATTGTATTGTGAGCTCTAGTTTTTATGTTATGTGAATTCAAAATTCATAAAAACATAAAAATCCATCCATTTTTCGATGGTACGGTGCCGCCGCAATTTTGACTAAGTCAGACAAAATATTTTCAATTTTCAACACTCACAGTTTCAAAATCCAAGACTGTGCATCAGTCAAATCTTGATTTTTCCGTAATATTGGGTAAATCTGTGCACAAGACACATAGTTTAATGATTCCATGTGAAGTAAATAAAAAATTATGGGTTGCCAAACTTGAAGGAATCGGCATTCATTGAAATAATTTTAAAATTTGCCGAAAATTGTCCGCGAAAAAATGGCATTTTTTTTTCTTTAAAACTTCATAACTTTTGATTGGATACAGCTATTTGCATAATTTTTTTTATTTTTCTTCTTTTACCCCATTCTTGCTAAAAATCCATTTAAACTGTGTGTATAAACAAGAGAAAAAAATGGCTTGGCCACCCTACTATTATGAAAAGAAGTTCATCCATGACATTTATTGATCATAACTCTTAGACAAATGGTACTTGCAATACTTCATGGTTAAGTTTGAGTTTAAGATATAAAAGATTGGTGATGGCAATGTCGAGTGAAGTGATGAGTGAGTGACGAAATATTTTGTTTTTTTCCTCGGAGAAGATTCAAGGATCCGGCCATGTGGAGACGCTCTTCGGCCGACGACCAGCTCAAAGCACCGCCGGAGCGTCAGAGCGACCCTGAAAGACTGAATCTGGCAGTCTTCTCCCAGGCAATTCAAATCAACTCGCTTGTTTTGTGGACTATAAGTATATTGACCCTTTCCCTAAATAAAGCCACCTAGCTTGAAATTATTTCGATGAAAATCCTCCATCCATTGTCAGACTTCATTCTGGCAGAAACTTGTAGAGCTATAATCTTTTCAGAAAACGATTGGCCAAGAAACAATTGGGCATCAGCTCAATGCAAGTCATGATATGTGTTCAACTTCTACTCGAACTTGAGGTTGATGGTCCGTGTTAACCCCATGTCAACTAAATGTGGAAATGATTTTTTTTACCTTTTTGTACCGTTTCCAACGTGGGAACCTTGCTGGAGGCTTGTTCAATGTCATGCCGATTGCTAGAGTTACCCAAAAAGATAGTAACTAAGAGAAGCTGAGTTTTGCGACCTGTAGTCACGATTGTTTAGCTTGAGGGTAAGATCTGATAAATTGGTGGGACTACAGTTTTATATTCTGATGGCAGTGTAGAGTTTTGGTGACGAGTGAGCGTCGAAAACGTATGCCTTTTCCCTGCAAGTAGACTCACAGACTAGGGAGTGTGTGGCCGCTCTTCAGACGAAGACTTCAAAGTGCTGCAGGGGTGCTAGAGCGCCATCAAACGGCTGAATCTTTCCTTTTTCTCCACGGAAATTTAGAGTAACTTGCATTGCTAAGCTTACGACAGCCATTTTACTGAATTTTTTCCACAAGAAAGCAGCTTAGCTGGTCAACTTTGTGACGAAAAACCGCGAACACATTGGTAAACTTTATTCTAGTAGGAAACTAAGTGGCCGACATTCTTTCAAGTAAACAATTGACCTACCGGGTAAAATCAATCCAGCATCAACTCAGTACTTTTCCAATAATAGTTTTGAGATCAACGCTACAAGCCATGGAATGTGTGCAGATCAAATGAATTTTTGACTTAGTTTCCTTTGTTTTGCTTCCAAGCAACAAAAATTGAGAGAAATAACCGGAGGTCCGATTCCGATCCTTGATGCACATCAAAGCATTTATGGGTTACTTGATTCACAAGATGAAGATTGAGATCAGTGTGACATAGCAAATAGTTCTCTCTGAATTATAGCTGAAAAAGAAGCTTTCTGCGTTGAAGCTGAGACATTTAGCAAGGCATCCCATCCCAGGGATAGAACAATTGAAGACATGCCATAAATCTATCTGTACAATTATAATCAGATATCACCACACTACATCAGTTATTTATAATCCATGGCATTTTCACTTCAGCTAAATTTTCAGATTAAAAAACACCATAGTACTTTTAGCTGGAACTGCACATTTAATACAATGAGGAACATGGCCTAAACTACTCGGTAGTTTGGGCCATGACTCAGATTTGATTTGACAACTCTAAATCAAAACAACCAAAAATGAACAATATAAATATGTCATACACTGTAAAATGTCTCTGCTACATGAACTCTGTACATTACCTAACACTGTAATTTATTGCAAAGACAACATTAGAATGTTAGCAAATTTCGGGCAGTGTACCCTCAGATTGTAGGCTTTATTTCTAAATCATGTAAATTTCCCACAAAGTCTGTGAATGGTTTAGAGATGGATACTGGAATGTTCGACACTTGACAAGAAAAATGAATCAGGTTACCCTTGCTTTAATATGCCTTTCATCCAATTCTATATTGATAAGTTTTTGACCCCATTTACTTGTTAAAGTACTGTCCTTTGCTATATTGTGGAAATCCTATCCTTACCACCATTCTCCACTGTTAACACTGCTCTCTATCCAAACCTTTAAGATAATGGTGTACTGTTACCCTGTTCTGTACTAGGGTAGTATGCATCTCAAAGTGAGACTTTTTGCTCAAACTTCCCTACAGGAATCCTTCAACCGTACTCTTTCAAAATCAGGAATGACAATTGGGGGTCACCATGCAATTTACGGTACTTGACAAACAAATTACCCAAGATTTTCCGATATTTTGAAATTAATAATGGCAGCAACCCCCAAGTTGGAGAGTTAACTCTGCAGAGTAAAATACAATTTTTGAATTTCAAACAAAATTGTTCTTACACCTCGCAAAAAATTGAAGGTTACACGATGTAAGCTTGAAAGAGCACATTATTTGCTGTTGAACCTGTATTTTAAAGGTATACTGTCACCTGTTCCAATTCAATTTTGCCACAGTTACCATGAAAAGAGAAAATCTAACCAATCACAAATTTTAAGCGGGTGGTCAATTTTTAAAAACAGCGCTCTAAAATGGATATTTTGAATACCCAGGAACGCCCCTTTGACCATATGTGGGCATATGTAGATTACAGATGACTGTATACCTTTAAATCCATAAGACTGGCAGTTTTAGAGATAAAATCATTTTATGCACATTTGAACAAAACTGAGTTGTGGCATTGCCAGGAATAACTATAAAATACCAAAGACGTTGAACCAGCAGCGTTGATTTTTGACAATTTTCTGATTTGTTGATCCTATTTGCATACAGTACCTACTCTACCATAAATGATGCCACTTCACATAGATTACTAGACATAAATTTGAAATTTAACTTGGGAAATGGGATTTCAATGAAAATGGTAAGAAATTTATTGTGGAAATTGAGACCAACTCTATCTACAGGGTTTAACCCTTTCACCCCCAGTTCCTTGTATACAGGTCCAACTTTACCATAGAAAACAATGGATTTGGGACAAACCATGGGGGTGAAAGGGTTAAGGCAAATGGATCTTGGGCAGAAAGAATGCAAACATACATCTGAAAGTTCAGCTAAATTTTTTAATAAACTTATTTGACATTACAAAGTTCAGTACAACAAATTCTCAACTTGCTAAGTAGCTGCTTCACGATAATAGTGTGTGAGATGACAGCATGGTAAAGAGAGATGCACTGGATGAGAGATGACAGGTGTCATGTTTGGATGTTTGTGACAGTGGAATGGAGTGAGAATTCGTCCTAGATCTCAATCAAAAACCTTTATAGAGTGTGATTTCTTAACATGTATCTGTGCGAAGATATGATGAAGAAATGATGGGAATTTTATTGTGACAGCATCTGTGCATGCAAGATTTGTAATAATGGAACTCTATTTGACATAATAGAAAAATACATTAGCAGGTAAGCATTGCATTAAGATAAGTGCATGCAGGATTATTACCTAGCTTGCAAAGTGTGGCTTTGCTAGACAGGGGCTATGTGCTACCAATGATGTTAGTGGCTAAGGGTGAGTGGGACATCTACTACAATGTGATGTTAGTGGAGAGTTGCATGGTTATTGACAAGTTCAATTGCAACCATATCATGAGAAGATGTCCCTTTAAACTTCACCATTCACTTTATTGGACCAATCTTTCAAAAGAAACAATTGGGTCACAGATATTAGCAATGACCTTTCAAGTTGTAATATGGGCCACGACAAACCATGGTTGCTGACGGCTGCATAACTTGTCATCAAATAGCACCAAAGTGTAATAAGTAATTCCCTCTTAGTTTTTCAGTTTTTGTCACTGCAATGCTGAATTTCCTTGTGCAAATAGGACGAATTTTACCCGAGAACTTGGAGGTACAGAAATTGTCCACCAATCACACTTCTGAGCGTTTTTCGCAAAATGCTGTTTAAGTCATACTGGCCTTATGGTGGCAGAAAACACAGAAGAAACATACTGTATGATTACTGGCCATCTAACACTTCTCAAAGTGAATGTTATTGAACTAAACCTTGGTTTAATGGGAGGGTGACGAGTCAACTCAAACACTGTGTGTGAATTTATGGAAATGAAGAGCTATTTATGTTAGTAATGAAAGCAAAGTAAGTGATTAAATATGCAGCAGCCTGTTTTCAGTAAGTCAATTGCTATACACACTGGATCATAGGTTTTAGCCCTCTGGCAAAAAGTTGAAATAAGCAGATATCTGATGTCAAGTTCATAGCTGAGTGATCATTTGTAGCATGAAATCGTATTTACTGTAAAGACATTTAAAATTTAGTATGAGATTTTGTTCCTCAATGAAAGAATCTATCAGGCACAGTTCCAATACAACTGGACTGATTATTTAAACTGCACAGTTCATATATGTGATTCTCTATTGGAAGATTACACAAATATACTTTCTGATCCAACTGTTGGTCTTCTACATGACTAGTACTCTCGGAATTCTCTTGGAGACGACCTGTAAAACAAGCATATAAGTCCATAGAAAAAAATCGAACACTTACAGAATTCTGAGGCAAGTTTTGAGTAAGAGAAGATTGTGGCAGAAAAGTTAGGCAGACAGACTGTGAAGTTGAAGAGGCTTGACCTCATAACTATGATGAGTATTCAAAAAGTCTCTCTGATTTGATTCTGGAGATATTTGTTTTTACAAAATATCTTTTGCAATACAGGTGCTCTCTCAGAAATAGTTAAGATTGCCAATCTAGATCTCAGAAATTATACAAATCTGGGAAATCCATCACAACTTTGCCATGCTATACATCATATTGAACTTGTATTTGGATCAGTTATCAAGTGATGCACCAACTACAATTGTGAATTGGATGAACAAAACATCAATTAAAAAGTCAAATCACTAATATCTTCAGTTACAAATCAAAACAACTTTTGGACAAGTCTTGTTTTGAAATACACCACCATGCATGTACTCATCACTGTGCATATCTCATGGTTACAAAATCAGATGTAGAGATGAAAGCTGAACTCTATCTTCTGTGCTAAGACAAAGTTCAGTCTTCATAAACGTTAACCTGTCAGTTTTGAAATTTGCTTCCTACCAAGGGTTGTTCTCAAGGAATGGAAAATGGAAGATACTTTATCAATTTTCATAGGTGGTGGAACTGACAAGTGCTCATTCAACTGCCTTTACAAATATTAACGATTCTGTTTTCTGTGATTAGTTACTCCCAGGATACTGCTACTGTTAAAGGGAAAACCTATCATGTAGGTTTTTGTTGTTCATCAGTTTGTCAATGTTGCAGTAACTCAAGGGTGAACCAATCCTATCATTTGAGATCAAAATACTTTATCCTCAACATACAGAATGGATTCACCCCTGGCAACTGTACATCACTAAACCTTTGCTTATTCAGGCAAAATATAGTATGGAGGGACAAAATGAAATCATAGCGTCATACATTCATCAACATTCACATGGATCAAATATTTCTTCAAGGTACACTTGGGGGCAAGGTCAAGAATAAAATTTCTCAGACTTGGAAGACTTAGGGCACCTTACACTTTGCTGTTTATGGACTCTGGTATTTAATATGACTTGTTAATTTACAAAAAAGATTAAACTTTGAAGGATGTTTCATTGTGCTGGGAAACACTTATACATGCCACCGTCTTATTTCGCAGAAATCTATCACAAAATTTTGCTGAAAGAAAAAAAACAGTCATTAAATGAAAATAAAAAAGATGATAGCCACCTTGATCGGGATCTAGACTTGCGTTTGCGACTCGACTTCTTACCAGACCTGCTTCCATATGAACGGTCCAATGAACTTTCGCGAGAATAATCCTTCCTGCTTGACCTTCGTGAATATTTTGGTGATCGAGACCTTGACCTACTTTTCTTCCTGCTTTTCTTGGGTTTATCTCTTTTTTTGGAGGAGGAACTGTCAGTGTCTCTATCTCTGGATATTGATCTGCTTCTCTTTGGTGTTTTGTCTCTGGACCATGACCTATCACTATAACTATCGTATGAACTACTTCTACTGCGTCGCCTCTCTCGTTTGCTTTTCTTTTTTTTCTTAGAGCTTGGAGACCGTGATCTGCTGCGACCACGCCTAGATGATCGATATGAGTCTTTATAAGGTGAGCGGCTTCTTGAACGGGAATACCTACTGCTGTACCTCTTTCTCTTTGATTTTGCTCGCGAGCCTGAACTATCACTACTTTCACTTCTATACCTTTCATAATCCCTCTCCTTACTTATACCATGCTGTTTCTCTTTCTCCCGACTCCTTCCACGATGTCGCTCCCGACTCCTGTCTCTGTGTCTATCTTTCTTCTCATACTTTTCCCTGCTTTTACTTCTTTTCCTTTTGCTTCGTTTTTCATAACTACGATCCCACGATCGCGACCTGTCCCGCTTGCTACGTTTATCCCTTTCCCTATCCCAACTCCGAGATCTATCCCTACTTTTGCTTCTGTCTCTACTTCTTGATCTGCTATAACTTCTAGAATATGACCTTTGACTTTCTGAAGACCTTGACCTACTTCTGCTTTCAGACTTGTCACTTCGTTTCCTTTCATCCCTACTCTTACGAGATTTTTTCTTCCTACTTTCTTTGCTACCTCTGCCTGGACTTGATTGAGAACTCTCAAGAAAAGGTATGCTATTTTTATCATAGTCCTCTGGAAATTCCAGGAAGGGTTTTGTTTCCTTAGTAGGCGATGCAAGTTTTTGTTCTGGTGATGCTGAATCAACTGTTTCATCTCTGTGATTTTCCTCTTCCTGTTCCTCCTCCTCTTCTTCATCACTTGGTTCTGTAAGACAGTTTCAAATGTGCTGATGAATTACTCCTTTTCAAAAGATAAAGCACAAGGTTGAGGCCGGATAACTGTGTGTCCCATGTCTACCAAAAGGGGGCTTCTGAGATATTTACACAACCCTAGGGAACCACAGCAGAAAGCACACAACAGGGATGTTTACTGTGAGGATGGGCCATGATTGAGAAATCTGGAACAAATCTGAAAGATAAATAAAACTACCTTCAAGACTTTCTTGTTTCTTTTGAAACGCTAATTGTTTTTGTCTGATTCTTTCCTGTAATTCCTCGTCACTGTCTGTGTCATCTTCACCATCTTCATCTTCACTTGCAGAGCCATAGTCAGCCACACCTGTCAATCAAAACCAAAATGTATGTATTCAAGGTATTCCTTAGAGTCATTGAAAACAGTCTATTCATATTTGTGTTCAGACTTCAGGCTGCACTTATCATCTCTTTTGCCAAAAAATATGAATCACTGCCTTGGTTACAAAAAATCGAAATAAATTTAAATAAAACGCAAATTACTGGTGAGTCTATAGTTTTATGATTGGTGCAACCTGGGTCCAATTATTCTATGGTAGAAACCCCTTTGTAAGTTTTGGTAGTTCATATAAGAAGTAAATTGCTACACTGATTTCAGAGGTTTTACATATATGTTGAAAAAATAGGGTACAGATTTGAAGTGTCTGACTTATTATCAGTCAAGCAGTCCATTTGAGGCTAAGCTGTTTCTCACCAAGGTTGAGTGAAGATTATATTTAATATATCAAATAACATATCATGTTTCTAGAAAGACACCTCAAACAATTTAAGTTGATTAGGGCAGACCTAACTATCACTTTCAATCAGTGAGTGCGAAATCAATTTACATATTTTGAGGGCTTTGAATGAATGACAATTGGGATACAGTGTTACAGATTTTGACATGGTGAGGGAATAAGCCATGTAACTAAGTCCTACAGGTCAATACTCAATAGTGAATAACTACTTACCCAGTCCTGTTATAGAAGCCAGTGCTCTTGACTGGGCAAGCTGCTTTGCAGGTGCTAATGTATTGTAATACCACAACAGGAATGGAAAGGTAAATACTTGTGATATTGACAAGACAAGAAGTGGACATTATACCACCCATAAAAACATTGTACTGGGAGTACAGGTGTCTTCTGTATTCCAAGAAAATCTGACTGCTGGCGTTTCCTATCAAGACAAGCCTGGTTAGTATGCATACTACAAAGCTGACCATTTATAAGTTTACACTCACTCCCTACATTTTGTGATGGTGTAGTATCATTTTTGGCAGGAATATAGAAACCAGAATTACAAGAGGAATTTTTCCACAATGTTTTTGAATTTCTTCATTCACAGGATATCTAGAGGGTAACATAAAACTCAGCTTGGCATACCAAGTTAAAATGTGAAATGAGGCAGTGTTTTCAGCAAGCTGTCTGCATCATTGCTAGAGGTTTGGATGTACCATATGGGTCACGGTGAATCAGATATGGAAACCATTCACTTTGAAACACAGATATTGACTGTCAAAGCAACTCTCACACTAACAGCAAAAGCTAGTTTCAAGATGTGAAAGTATTGTAGAAACTTATTCCCAACATGGGTAACCCTGTAAAATTTCATACAATAAAGACAGATTTCTTAAAGGGTGATATTCTAGTCTGTATCGACTTCAAAGAATTGACAGCACTGACCTTTCCGGAGCGCTTTCTTGTACACCTCTTCTGCAACAGCTTCAATCTCTTCATTAGTTACTTCAAGTAAAACCTCAGTCAGTAGTCGACGAGTTTTTAATACCTTTGAAAGTCAAAAATATGCACAAAATACTATACAGTACAACTCAGTTTCTTAAAGTGCACACTAAAGCAAGCTGCGTTCATGAATATAGTGAATCAGAAAACAAATTCTAGAAAGAAGAGTCCACGTTATAAGTGTTGGACCCTAAAGATAGAGACCCTAAAAATACACAGCTTTGTATAAGTCTGCCATCTTAAAGGTTGCCCTTTTCCTGCCAAGTCAATATTTCACCACCAGGTCAAGATGGTTAAAATTAACGAAACACAACATATTCCATATGGTGTATTTTAACATAATACTGTACATTTGAAGGCTGTTGAAAACATAAATACTGTAAACTTGATTTTTTTGGACTAAAGATGCTATAAAATACCAAGCCAGCGGGTGAAAATACGTCATGTTTTGGCTCAATACTGCTTTTTACTGACTTGGCTGATGGGGAAGTAATAGTCTTAATACTGTCTGGCAGGAAAAGTCTTAAAGGTTGCCTGAATCATTACATGACAAGCTGGGTTGACAATGTTAAGATTGTTGTTGTTTCTCAAATTTGCTTTTTGGTTCTTCCTCAGGGTGCTGTAGGGCAGGGGTTTTTTGAATTGGCGACTGACATGGTAAATCAAATACTCACCATCTCTTGTTGTTTTTCAAGTTCACTTTTTGGTTCTTCCTCTGGGGGAGGAGACTGAGCAAATCTACTCTTCCGTTGTCTTGGTGATACAGAATCTGAGGCAGATTTTTCTTTGGATCCTTCCTCCTCACTTTCTCCATCACTGTGGTTGCTATCACTGTGGTTGCTATCACTATGGTTGCTATCGTGATGAGACTTGTCCTCATCATGTTCTTTATCTGATTCATTATCTGAATCCTGAGAAAGACATAAAGTGGATAAATAAACTCTTGAAGATAACATTTGATGATGAATTGTTATTTGAATAAAATTCCAATTCATTGCTAACATCATTCTTGTTTCATTTATTGGAAATAAATTTGAAATATGAAAATATTTAATTTTCTTTTGTAAGAACATCATATTTTTCAGAATTAATTTACAGTTTCCTAGGCATTCTTTCCTAGTGTTTTGTGTCCTTTGAAATGGACCAACTTTGCACTAATCATAGAAGATTAAAATATGTGAGTTCCTAGCCTACATTCTAAAGCCTCAGGGCAAAACTGCAACATACCACAGATAAACAGTAATGAAACTACTTACATATTTTGATTTTGGTGGTAGTCCATGAGACAACCTTGCTTTGTTGATAATATCTTGCTCTGCCTTTTTTTGCTTTTCTAACCTTTCTTTCCGTTCTTTTTCTTGTTGCTCTTTCTCCATTTTCTTCTGTTTCTGCTTTTCCATTTTTTCAAGACCCTCACGGATCCAGGCTGGAAGAAGTTTCCTTTTAGCTGTATCTGAATACACAAATTGAATAGAATCCCACAGAATGAGTGAGTGTGCTTTTATCAATTCAATACTGTTGCATAAGCTTTTAGGCAGGCCTGCTTTAAAGTCAGGAAATTGAAGTAAGTCTAAGACAGATACCGCTAGATCAGTTTCACATCACCTGCTTACGCTAACCGTAGCAACATTTGTGTATAGGAAGGTAATGACTAGAGAGTCACTATCAATATACAGTATGAAGGATGGGGGTTAGCTCAAGGAATTCGGGGACACTTACCCAAACCCAATCTCTTAGCCTACCTTCAATTGGTGGACGGGGGGTTAGCATATAGCATTCGAGGACACTTACCCTCCCGCAAACTTACCCTAACGCCATCTCTAACCTTACCCTAAACTGGTAGATGGGATTAGCTTATGGCATTCTAGGTCACCAACCTTCCTTCCTAATCTTAATTTACAGAATTGAAAGAAATTCACAAATGAAGGCCCAGTAAATCATTAATGGCTGAAGAGCAGCCATTGTGACATGTTTGCTATAATTACCTAAGACTGGTAGAGGTTCAGCTTCTGGAGGTGGATGCGGTGATCTTGGTTGTTTTTCTTGACTGTATTCTCTTGTAGAGTTTTCACCACCACTGCCTCTACTATCATCACCACCACTCCATGGTACATTGAAATCACTTGGTGGATACTGTATATGCAAACAGAAATATGAATACTATTATTGGCCATCTCTGTGGTTGCTATCATTGTCATTGACCTTCAAGAGCAATATAATTCCTTTATACACATCTATTTTTTATTTACTTATTTTTCTTGAAGGTAACCAAGAACACTGATTCTCAATACAGAGATAAAAACTGAATACTTACAAAAATATAAATCTGTAAACATACAGAATTATTGCTATAAAGGAACAAGTAGCATTTCATACTGTGCAAAAATTACTGCTCAAATTTGCATTCTAATTGCGTTTGAATCACAAAAACAGGTCAATTCTGGTAAAAGAACTTACAACTCCATTGAGGTATTCACACATCTACTGTTTGGAAAGAATGTTTAAAAACATTTAAACAGCAGCACGGAGGGTCAATAACCAGACAGGTGTGTAAAACTTTACTGAACACATCAAAAACAATTTTCATATATGTGAAGGGGGCATCATAAAATTTGTTAATGCATCTTCATAAATGTACGTCCCCAATAAATATAACTCTCTCTCCTTTGTGAAATCTATATTATATATTATATCTGTTTGTCAGTATTGCCAATTCATCCTCAGCTGTGGTAAAATAGTATTATCCTCGCACTAAAAAAGGACACTCAACCTGCAGAGAAGGTTGTGCTGAAACATGGGCATTTATGAAAACTTGGGATTGGAACAAATTTATGGAGGTAATAACAAATATAGCATCGATTTTTGAAATTGTAACTTCAGAACTGCCCTCTTGGGAAATTTGGAGTGTGCTATGCCTCACCAGTATTGTTACTATTTTGTTATGACTTAGTATATTGCAATATATCCAAAGAGTTTGTAATGGCAAGTCCCTGGTTTATAAATTATGTTCAAGATGCTTACTCAATTTTAAAATCTGCATTCTCTTTTTCAAATATTTGAGCTGTGGAGAAAACCTTTAACAGCCAGAAACATTCTTGATGATATTACAATAGTAATAAACCTCTGTGCAGGCCAGGATACAGTCACTTTGGCTACATCTTGCCTGAGACTATTAATGCTTTTCTTTTTGATGTGTTAAGTTTGATACTTGGCTTGGCAATCACCATACACACACTTTAGAGGGTAACATGGGAATAATATGCAAATAAACCAGTTAACCCTTTGAGCGCTGTAGTTTTTCTAACCAAAAATAATGCAAAGTTTTATGAATTTTTATGAATTTTATTACAATTTTTTGAAAATTTTGGACCACATTGACACAACTTTTCATTGGCTGCAGTTTTTATCAAAAATTTTGGGAAAAATCTAAAACTACCGTTATGAGCGGATCTGGAAAAAAAATTGGCTGGGTTATAATTATGAAGACAACAAAAATTGACTTTGGCGTTCTAATGGTTAAACTTACTTGTTGATAGTTGTAGTGCTGGTTTCCATCATCCATTGAGCCGTGGTTGTAGTCAAAGCTTTGGACAGGCAATGGGGGCCCTGCAGGCTGCTGGCCATGGTTATGATTGATAACCTGAACACCATGGCCGTAATCAAAGGTCTGAGGTTGTTCCTGTTTGACTTCATTGGTCACTGGCCAACCACTGAGTGGTGTTTGCCATGATGCTGCCCAGGTTGAATATGACATGTTGGATTGTGGGTTAAATTGATGTTCAGCACCATTTGGATGTACATGTCCTTCTTGCTGACCTTCTTCTCCCATAGGTGGCGGTCCACTACCCATCCCTTTTTCATGGGCTTCCTTGGCTTGAATCCATTGCTGTGCCAGTGCTGCCCAGTCAACTGTAAATGAGGAACTTTTTGATTACATACTACTTCATTTTATTTGCAGAGTGGCATATAGTGTTGACAGCAAATATGATAGTTTGTTTTCATTTGCATGAGCACAGGATAAAGCCATCATCTTTGATGGTAGACATCCTTGATTTTTGGTGAAAAAGACTCAACCACAAATCAATATTTGAATATGCCCACACCAAACAGACCTAACTAATTTTTGTAAACTGTTTTTGACTTATTCTGACAAGTTAAATCAGTGATTTTGACATTATTTGAATTATTGCTGTGCATCTTGACACAAAACTAGGTTTTCAGTTCATCAGTGGATTTCTGCTGAGAAAGAGGGTCTCACCTTCTCTGCCAGGTTGCATTCCCATACCCCACTGCTGGCCCTGCCATTGGTTATTCTGCCACATTGTGCCAGATCACTGGAATAAATGAGACAAAAAATAATTGAAAATAGAAGGGAAAACAAGCTTGTTTGCAAAGTATTGGCCAGGTATGTTTTCTGCAATGCAGACACTTACAGTAGCAAGGTATTTTACGAAATTAAACATTCATATCTAGACTGAGAAAGCAAATGACAAAAATAACTTATTTGATGTTAAGCAAACACAGCAATACACTGATCACAATAGTAGTAATAGGAATGTTGAGAGAGAGAAAATCTGATTGGTCATTTTTTAAAACCAGCATTGTATTATTGAGATGTCCATTATGCAGTGTTTTACCAAATTTTCAATCTTGCTGAGCAAGGTTTCCTGTTTTCTCTTGGAGACATTCACAATTATTACACGGGATATCCCCTGATACTGTGACAAAATGCCCCCACCTGCCAATCAATAGTCACATCGCAAATTTGGAAAGTAACCGTGCTAAATTATCAATGGCCAACCTTGAACATTCATTCAAGGCTTCGCTGCTGATTGTTGGGCCAAATGGAATGGTAATACAGAGCAGTATATGAAAAAAATTTGCAGAAAACTGAAAGGTGTAGCCAATGTCATTCCTTCCAGAAATTGTTTTCTCCAAACCATGGATTAAACTAGGTAGTTTACACTTCTACCTCCACGCTCTAACTAAAATATTTGGCTGTCACAGTCAGGAATCAGTTTGCTCTAGGGATAGTGCAGTGTGCATGTGGGGCATAGTGGCATTCAGAGTATGAAATCTTAATTTCAGCATTTTTCCCACTTAAATGCCTCAAAATCGAGCGGCTGTTCCGCTCATGGGTGCTAAAAGCTGCCAATCACAGACCATAGAAACGTTCTTTTGTAGCCAGTGTAACTATGCGATGTTCTACATCTAGCACCGTTCATTAGTGTTTTGTTGTGACGTCAGATGAGTATTGTGTTTGAAAGTCAGACGTGTATGTCCAAGACTGCAGACGTCTGCAAACCAAAGCCTATACCTAATTACATTTTAGATGAAGCCCGTTTGATACGCTGTACTTATCGAAGGACAATCGAATGTAAATAATGCTGTGAAAATTGAAGTTAACTTCGTTCACGCAGACTGAGACATTTGGCAATTGTGTCTGGCCGGCCGCGTGGCTTCTCATAAACTATGTCATCCCGGCCCATTAGCACAACACGATAGAGAAACATTGCTTACCTCAACAATCAGCTATAAATTTTACCTTTACAAATCGGTCAAAACTTGACCGATTCCAAATATAGTGCTGTTCTCTTATTCTTCCTTCTATTTTGAATCGATATTGCCAATGTATCCTCTATTTGTAGCGAAATGTTAACGCTTTTTGTGACGACAAGGGTTGCACTACCCCACCATCACCGCCATTTTGCGCACTAGCGTATTTCCGGAAAAAAAACGAACATACCCGAACTGCCGATCTATTGAGACGAAGACGGTGGTTTAACGAGTTTTTTTTTTAGCGTTAGAAAAATAGCTTTGCAACAAAATTTATCGATTATATTGAGAAATTAATGATCAGATAGTTTAAAATACCTTCAGCTCTTTCGTCCATGCGAATTCTGCATAATTTAACCTTTTAAAGTTTAAGGTTCATAACCTTTGGCCCCATCTCATCGATCTCCAATTTCTGACCTGTCTCCGACTCGAGTGCGATAAACAGAAGTAAACGTGCTTGACCACCAATGCACAACATTTCCAAACTAGCTATGGTGGATGTGCGAGGGTATACCACACAGTAGATCATAGTCGTTATTCGTAGATTTCACTTCTCTTCTGAACTGCATCTGCACGAGGCAATTAGACCCGACAATGGCCCTGAAAATTGTGTGCAGTGCTTGTCACAGGTTTGCTTGGAGTAAAGGGGGAGGGCGACAAATACTAGTTGGGGTATCATCCAGCCTGAATTCAATTTCAAGTGCTGAAGACAAGTTTTCACCGGTCACCAGGGTACAGTTCAGGTAAAGTATGCAACATTGCAAACAAATGAGTGTAATGCTGTACGCTAAACATGACCAAAGATCCAAAGGTATACACTTTATTGCATAACAACACTCTTCGGAAAGTGCGGTATAGCAAGAACAAAACTAAACATTGCATAAAACATTGTTGTCTATGTCTTTACCTGCAGATGAAAACTGAATTTATGGCAACATTTAACGATTTCTGAAAACATATAAATCCCTCAACTTTCTTGTTGCCATCAGTGCATCATCACCGTAACATCATACTGTCATTCTCATCTTCACCGTCATCCCCACTATTGTAATTATCTTAATTATAATCAACGTCATCGTCAAGCGAGCACCAACATCACAATCATCATCATCATCATCATCATCATCATCGCCCTCATCACCACCACTACCACCTCCATCATCATCGTCATCATCTTCGGCAACATCATCATTATGATCATCACGGATATTGACCAGGCTTTGTGTTACCATGTATTCGTGTATTTGGTTAGGATTAGTTTGATCTTTATTTGGTCAGGATTAGTCAGTTTGATATGTGATGATAGAGAAGAGATGACACAATGCCACCTGAAGATTTATGACGACTTGATTTTATATCACATGAAACTGAAAACTTTGCAAATCCGTGAAATACTGACTATTCACTGTGGATGTCATGAGTGAGATATATATATTGTCTCATAATGTGGCAAAATAATGCTAAGGGGAGAACCATTTGATTTGGGGGGGGGCTGGCCACTATAGCAACAAATATTTTTCTATTTTCTGTCATTACTGGATATTAAGACATGACTGGATCAATTTTTCCCATCTTCTTCACCTGCCGACAATTTTTTTTCCAAAAAATCCTGCAGCCCCTCCCCCAGAAACCAAATGGTTCTCCCCTAAGGTGAGAGAGATTATTTTCTTACCAAAATGATATCCTAAGACCAATGTGTGGTGCACCTCTGGAAATTCCTGTTTTCTCTGTTTTCTTTATTCTCATAGGACAGTTTACATCATGTCTGAGGATCCATCAGATACTGACAGAGGAGCAAGACACCAAAGCATGAACATTGATGAAGTGAATAAATTCCAAAAGCTCTCAGCTGATTGGTGGAATGAAACTGGAAGTGTTGAAGCCTTACATCTCTTGAACAAGTTGAGGGTGCCTTTAATAAGAGACGGTATACTTCAGGAGAAAGGAATGGTTTCTACAGATGCCCTACCATTGAAAGGAGTCAAATTACTTGATGTCGGTTGTGGAGGAGGAATTCTAAGTGAAGTCAGTTTAATATCCTGCTTTTTTCATCTTACAATTTGTTCATTTGACCCAGATTTGATGTTCACCATAAAGGCTATAACAGTGTGGGAGGAGCACTTTTGACATTTTTACCATATTCACCAATCTTGTCACAATTATAATAGTGTTCCATGGCCCTTATTAAAGGATCAAAAAGATTGCCAAGGAAAGATTGAAAGGAAGTGAAACACCCAGACAAAGCAAACAAGAAAGAAATGTTTCAGTTTCATCACACTGTTGTAGGGACTGAGGTTTTAATACAGTGTTTCAGGGGTTTCAGGGGTTGAGGTTCTAACACAGGGTGTGGAGACTCATGTTTCATAAACTGAAACAGTTACAATATTTCAATGTTTTTCAGCCTCTAGCGAGATTAGGTGCCAGTGTCACTGGAATTGATTTATCAGAGGAGTTGCTTGATGTAGCTGAGCTTCACTCTCTTCATGATCCATTGGTCAGTCAAAATGTCAAATATGTGTGTGGATCCATAGAAGAAATGGTCACCAAAGGCACAGAAGACTTTGATGCTGTTGTCGCATCAGAGGTCTTAGAACACATCACTGAATTGAATGCATTTGTAGAAAACTGCTGTGATCTTGTCAAGGTAGGCTTCTCTTAGTTGTTGTTTTAGCTTTAGAATGATAGTTAGCCATTATTTCACTTTACGGAGAGACTGTGAAGAGTTGAAGGGAAAGTATAATACAATGATGAAAGTGATTGGAAAAGGTAGACTGCAAAAACTTTTTAAATGTGACACCTGTGCTGTATAATCAAACATGACAGCATCCATTCAATAGCACTGTTTGCTAATGACATCATTTTTCGTTCATTAATATGCAAAAATAAATATTTGTCCACATTCTCCACAAGAACGGCAAGAATAAAATGTGCTACTGTTAGAATGGATACTCCAAGTCACACTAATTTATGGTTCAAGCTGCAACAAAAGCCTCCATGCAACAATAAAATTTGTCCAAATTTCAAACTTTAGTGTCCGATGTTGCACCCTTGCTGCTATACTTAGTAACAAACCTGAAACCGCAAACAGCACTATTGCAATGAATGCTATTCAGGGTTCTAATCTCAATATTCATACATTATATTTTTCTCTCCAGCCTGGTGGCTCTATCTTCATTACAAGCATAAACAAGACAGCAATAGCCTATGCACTAGCTATTGTAGCAGCTGAGTCTCTCAACGTTGTTCCAAAAGGTTCTCATGAATGGGACAAGCTTGTCAGTCTAAGAGAACTCCAGTCCCTTTTAGAGAGAAGTAAGTTATGCTTGTACCTTAAATATTCTACTATATGTTTATAGGGAAGACAGATGCACAATATTGGAATCGTAGTAACACTTCTGTAGTCTGCCCATATTGCTAAACTAAGGGAACCCTAGTAAAATGACATCAGAACCTGGTAACAGTTTCCAGCCTATGCCTCCAAAGTGAAAGACTTCAACTTTTGCTCAAACTTTCCTCAATGAAACTTTCAACCATTCTCTTACCAAATCAAGAATAAAGCTTGGGGTCACTGTGCACAGTTTGGTACTTGAGAGACTTATTACCCAAGATTTCCAATTGTTTCAAATTCAAAATGGCAGCCATCAATGGGGAAAAGTTAAATTTTTTATTGTTTAAAAACTAAGACCATGAAAATTTTTCTCTCACGAAGAGCTTTAAAATGATCTCACAAGTGGTAGACCAGAAAAGTATTGATAAAATTTGAGAGTCTGAATATATGTCCTCGAGGTGCATTCTGAATCCAGATGGAATTAGGTATATTTCAAAAAACATAGAAACCATAAACTTAATTGAAACTCAATAAGAAATAACCAGTAAAGTTGTGGGTTAGACCACGGTTACAGGGTAGAGTAACCATGGTGAGACTGATATACTGGGGTATGTACTTCTTTGTAACTTTCAGAACAAGTCTGCATGAAACTTGTAAAGTTTGGAAAGATGTTTGTTACTGAAAATATTGCCTTTGAAGTGATTAATACATTTATATAATGCAAGCTAGGATTGGCAAAGTATACACTTAGTCTGAAATGCAGCCACTTGTGGATATGCTTATGGAAAATGATTCTTTTTAACTTCAAAAACGGATTTATCTGAAAAGTGTAAACAGAGATGATAAATGTCATGAGTGTTGTCGACAAGGAGAATGTAAATGCTATCTTTGTGTTAGATATTGATTTCTTTTCTTGTTTTCAGATGGTTTTATTGTTCGGTTGGTTCATGGAAGTATTTACAATCCAGTCTGCAAGAAATGGTCTTGGATTCCCAGCACAAGCTGTAACTATGCTGTACATGCTGTGAAATCCAGCTATCCATCAAACCATCCATCAAACCAATCAGAAGATATCAGTACTGCTGCCGATTCAGAACCTCTACAAAATGAAACCACACAGACATGATATCATCCAGGTTGAGTTTTTAAATTCTGAGTCGGTTTGAACAATTTCAAGGTAGTACTACATTGTTCATAGCAGCGTTAGTATTACAAAATATCGATGGACATGTTTTTGCAAAGAATAGAGAGCTGATTTTGGTAAGATTTTGTAATGAACTTGAAAAGTGGGCTCTTCTTGTGATTGCACAGCTCTTGTTTGTTTGAATCAACTTATACTTTGTCAAAGTGCAGAAAAGGTAATTTACTATTGATACATTTATGTAATTATAGCAATCTTTAAAAACCTTAGCAGATTTGCAAAGCCAACCTCATTTTGCAAGAATATTCATCTAGCGTTATTTCTTATATTATGAAAGTCCTGTTGGATAAATCACGTCATTGACAAAGGTATGCTGTTTGTTTTTGAGCTCTTCCTAACCAAGCTATGATAGTGGTTATTCCAATGCTGTGGTCAGACATGTTGATATGGAAATAGAACGACAAATCGAACATCCTTGAAATGTGTGAGAAAAATATATCAACTCTTGACATTATCTTGATGAAAATACTGCTTTCATCGAGCACTATGAGTATGTGCAAATTTAATTCATGTTATTAATTTGGAAATAAACCACTAATAGCTGTAACTGGAATTATTGGAAATCAGTGTTTTGTAATTGTGATATTTATGTTCGGTGTTTTTTAAGAAATACTAGTTTGACATAAGCAGTCACATTTTATTGTTGCTGTCAATGGTTAAACTTGTCAAATTTAAATTTTAAAAACAGTCAAATGTGTTCAATGTTTCCAAGAGGAAAAATATAACAGATAGCGCTAAGCTGTTGCCGTAAAGAGGTATGTGGTTTACGACGATGCCCCAGGCAGGAACACTTAGCTCAGCGCCCTCTACAGCAGGTATCTGCATTCCTTTTGTACATGCAAGCATTCTTCTGCCCATCACGTCTCTGCATCCCCCTGCATACCACCCAGGTTAGATACATGTACTTCTGTGTACTTTTAACTGTCACTTGAAACAACAGGAAGTGCATGGTTTGAACTGAAATTTAATAAAGTAGTCAATACAGACACTGGAGCCAGGATCCGGTTGAGTGATAAAAGGGATATAGTTCTGTATGTGATGTTATTAAATTTCCTACATGATGCAGAAATTATCATTTCTGACTGATTTAAATACAGCTGTTAACTATATCCATTGAGTGTCTTTCCTACACAAGTCATAGAAATGAAAATACATCTTTCAAAAGTTGCGGATTCTGAAAACAGGTGGCTGCAAATTAGGCTAAGTACTGCTTATTAAAAACTGTTATATTAAAAACAAGGTAACGTCATGAATGAATATACAATATTGTAAAAAGTAACCATGGTAATGAATTTAATTTAACAGATGCATCAATCATTTTTGGAGAGCTGGTTGTATTGACAAAACGCTAACCAAGAATACTTTCCAGAAGTCCAAAGTGTGACTTTAACAGTTCAGGAATATTGTGTTTTTGAGGACATATATTGAGAAATTGTTTGAATAGTATGTGTCTTTACTGTCAAAAAAAACATTTGCCATACTACAAAACTCAAGTGTATTACAATAGTGTTCTTGCTTTCTTAGCTCACTGATGGTACTTTGCGGCAACAGTCTGTTTAATCTTTTAACTGACACATGGTTTGATCCCTTGTTTGATTGAACCTGAATTGGTATTGGGGTGCAAGAACAATGATTGAATGGAAAATGTGGATTTGACTGGAAAATAATTATATCTCTGAAGACATTAAAGGAACACTTCACAAATATTGATAACAGAAACTATTCATCATGGTAACAGGGCAAATTCCTTACTGCACCATGGACATTTGGTTTACTGTATGAATGGTCCAGTTTTCACATGAAATGTTACCGAACAAACACTGCCTGCCTCTACCTTTATGGTTTACCAGATTTCTTTACGAGTAACTGCCGTGTTGCTATCACTTGACCTTGTTCAGGGTTGAAATCTGGTCAATGCCTTGAAGTCACCTTGTTATGGAAAGGACAGGAAATTAAAAGGAAGTGCCTTGATTAACAGGAATTACAACCAGCTGCCTTTCATGAACTCTACTCTCTTTCATCATAAAATAAACATCTGTAGGTACATGAAAATCTGACATACACTGAAAATTTTACAATACTGTAGCATTTATATCAAGCTTCAAACTTAAACCTTTGAGTGCTGTATTTTTTTCCATCAACATTTTATCAATTTTTGTGAACTTTTCTGTAATTTTTAAGATAATTTTGGACCAAATGAACACAACATTTCATTGGCCACAGTTGTTAATCAAAATTTTGGCAAAAATCTGATAAAATTGACTTAGGTATATTTTATAAGGGTGAAAAAATTGACTTTGGCACTCAAAGGATTAATCTGACTTGTGCTTGATTTATTTCACACCTGTGCTGTACACAAATTTAATACATATCATTTTGATCTTGTTCCTGTTTGTTCATTGCATCCTGATAATAATTCCAATTTTTCATTTTGACCAAGACAGATGTTTGTTGTTGTGTGTATGATATGCATCTATGGTTCCATGGTCTCTCTTGGAAAACTCTCAAAATATTTTTGTCTCCAGCCATGTGTTTGCAGTGCCACCTTTTGTGTTTTGAGTGTAATATTGTTTCAAACAGTCAAAATTGGTATTTCCCTTTAATTAGATAGGGAAATGTAACTATTTTGACTAAAATTTGTTTTTTGTTTCATAGAAACATTACAAATTTGCTCCACACTATCAGTTGCACTTTTGTGAATCAGCTGTTCTCCTTGTAACTTACAATTGAAATTTCTGCTCAAGGCCGTTTGCTTCATAAAATGCCCATCTTGTTTTGTCCATATTTTGTTTTACAATTGCTAGATCTTCAGTTAATTCTCAAAAAACAAATCCCAATTTTAAGTACAGATCTTTCATATGTCTTAAAAAATCCTAAATTAATAATTTTCATACTTTGACTCTAATTAAATCAGTAAAATTGACTTTTATCATGATAGACTGAGGTAAATAAACATTTGAAAACATTTCTGACTAAGGAAAGATTTGCTTTCCATGGAAAGCACGACAACCACAAATCAAAATCCACAAACAAGGATGCCCAGCAGTATAGAATGTAAATTTTATTAGGACAAGAACTGTAAATTTAGCTTCAAGAAGTCTCTGGTATATTCCTTCTAAGAAAAAAATCTGCATATAATTTATAGATTACAACCCCATACAAGTCTTGATTTACAAACCATGGAATTACACAATATGTATTCTAAGCTCTAAAAAGTCAGCACGAGATGAAAATGGAAACATGATCGAAAAGTGATTTCTATCTTTAAGAATACAGGAGACAAATTCCAGCATCAAAACATCACAAAGACTTCCACGAATTACAAATACATTCTTAAAGGATTGGCATTCAGTGATTACATTATTTGATGAAAACATTCCATGATCCAGCAGTGTTGTTTATCACAGAAAAAATCAACCCGGCAATTTTTACTACAAGAATCATCTTTTCCCTTTTCAATATCAAAACACAGAGATTAGTAGATGCAGTCATTTGGCAGGCAGCCTCTGTCTCTTCCACAGAGATCAGAGATTTTGAAATGGGTACACAGGGTATGGGGTGTATGATATTTGATAGTGTGAGGTATATTAGAAGGCATGGTAATGAGGCTGGATGATTAGATGTACAGCATGGATGATATTGGACTGCATAGTGAGTCAACTTGATGACAGTACAGGGTAGAGGCTACAGAGTTCCAGCAAATGACTGCAGATTGTCCATTGTATACAATACCAGCGGTCCCAATTTCATGTAGAAAAAATTTTCAATACCATTCGGTCTCTTTTCGGCAAGCAAAGATTTAACTTGTATGAATAACTTGGCTTTTTACAAGCAAATACATTTGATTGTATCTATGATCTTAAAATAATTAAATCTATGTCAAAATTTAAAGAGAAACATATATAATCATTGAAATGTTTGTTTTAGATGTGCGTATTTAAGCATATGAAAATTTTGTGCACAAAGTGTGATCAGTTTATTGAAAAGCAGTCTATGAAATCATAAAATTGATGATGAAAGACAGGGGATAGAGTATACACAGAGACCATAGGTATTACACAGCATACATGTATACACAACTGTATGAATTGTCAATACCAAAGTCAACTAAAAATACTTTTCATAATCAGAAATTCATGTAAATCAGGTAAATTTACTATACAGACTTAAAAGTATGTAACGTTCACACTGTCAATACCAAATATACATGTGATACCTCTTCTACTGTCAACAATCACATGTGATCAACATGTGATCAATATGAGTATGAACTACATTGCTATGAAGACAAATGCAAATTAGCCATATGTTGACAGGAAATAATATCAGTATGTAAGTTCTTGTCAAAAGGAGTGAATTTCATATAGACAAACATCACACATTTTCTTTTTGTTTGCACGTACACCTCAATTGTCTTCAATAATTCCGTGTTTTACTATCAAAGATTTGACACATCATCTCAGACAGTGAAAATCTCAAAAATGATAAAGTGTTGCATAATTTCATTTTATACCACCTTTAAAATTTGCTTTCAGCACAATAGTAAGCCTAACTAACAAACACAATCTCCTGCTTCATGATTGAGTGATTCTGCACACAGACAGTAAGTCACAGCATAATGCAATATGTCACAGCACACAATGACACAAAAAGTTCATTTTATGAATATCTTTGGTACTTGCAATATAAAGACACAAACTTCTAGGAAAATGTATAATTTATGAAAGCACTTTAAACACACATAAAAGAAAATACTGCTAAATTTCATATCAGAATTAAAAATTCTGAAACACACTACAGATTAGAAGATAAATTAACACATTAAGTACTGATTTTAACAGTGGCGTAATTTTTCAGACAATCAGATCTACTTAGTGCACACTGTACTTCTAATATTGCATAAACCGGGTATTTCATGAAGAAAATGAGGAAAGGTGGATACAAACAAATACCGCCAAGACTTGTTTTACCCACATTATACAATTGCTTGATCCAGACACTGCAATGGCCATTATTTAACTACAGCCATTCCATTGCAGATGGTTGGAAAAGTTATAAAACCAAATAATAATAATGTAATAGTTGTAGTAATACCAGGAGAGAGTGGTATTTGTTGAAAGACTCAAAACTAATTTCAGAAAGGATACAACATCTGATTAATAAAAACGTGATCTAAAAATTTCAGTGGCTTTATCTTCAAAGTCGGTTATTTCAAAGTCGGAGTGATAGCCTCGTCCATTTGTTCCGTAACCCTGGTATCAAAACTTACAGACTGCTTTTTTATCATTTTGCTTTGAATAATCTTGCACACATTAAATACAAAGCGGCAAAGTTCACATCAGAATTCGACATCCCTGTTATGTGCTCTTTCAAAATATCTTTGTTGCATGGGAACGTATAAACTCAGACAGACATGTTACACAGGGTACATGCCCTATGAACATAAAACACAAGCAGCCTCAAAACTGAACAATTGACATTTGTAGCCATTAAAACATGTATCAATACAAAAAGTAGGATAAAGGAGACATTAGCATTTTTCATAATGCTGTTAGGACTTAACTTTGAAAGTTAACATTTAAAAAAACAAATTCAAATAAATACTATATTTAAGAATAATATATTATCTATGATAGATAACAAGAGACATTTTTATAACGACTCATAAAGTTAATCACATTTGTTGATAAACTATACACATTTACTATATTTTTTACATATTATACAGCAGAGTAAAAGAATGTCATTATGGTATCAAGAAGACAACAAGTCCTGTGTTCAATTGCTGAATTCCTGCATAAAACATATCATAGTGACTTGTTTTCAAATTCCTTGGGCCAGCTTCCATACACCCAATATGTATAGAATGCTTACTATTAATAGAATATCTTGCAGTATACTTTCATATCAAATGTACACTATATTACAGTATATATACACTCCCATTACAGCAACTTTTGCAGTTATCTTCCAAGACAACCTTTTTCTAACTATTAATCCATTCCTTTTACTTATCAAAACCAAATAAACATAAAAGTGAAATACAATGAACTAATTATAAAACTTCAAGAAATTCAGGCCAGAAGGAAAACTTCTCAGCACTTCAACAAGACACAAACAAATGTCTGATAGTGTATCATGCACAACCTGATAACCACCGGTATTTGAAGCTTAAATTGCTATCCAGTGTTAATTAAATCCATATACCTGGATCAAGTATGGGAATATGCAGTGTGTATGTCGAACGGATGAAATTTAAATGTTTCATGAAGAATTCAGACATTCCGATGTTGGAATGGGACATGTTTGTGAGAATAGCACACATCAAGACCACTCTGTAGGAGATACATTGTGTAAATATGAATGATAAATTTGGTATGAACATCATTTCAACAAAACATGTTAAACATAATATACTGTTTTTCTGAGCACTTATACAAACCTTTGGAAAGATACAATTCTTTGGATTGTTAGTTAATTTAGCCATACGTATGAGATATCACTATTTTCATAAAAATTATAGATTTTCTGTAATGACATGAAAAAAACACGCATTGATACTTCAAAAATCCTCCAAATATCTGGAAAAAATGGGCATTCGTGTGACTTCCAGGTAATTTAAAAGTTAAATATTTATCATTTTACAGATAGGCTTGACTTTAGCCAGCTTTACCATACCAAAAGAAAGGGAATCTCTTCCACAGCCCTCTGTGCTCAAAACACAGCTAGTACTTTTAGATTTCTGAGCTCTACAAAGGTGGTCTACAGAATGATGGAGTGAGGGTTGGTTGTATGGACAGACAGAGTGACATATACAGACAGACAGAGTGACATATACACAGACTGACAGAGTGGTGGCATATTGGCCCCCAAGTGTGCCTTCTGCAAGTGGAGGCCAAAAATTAGAGCACAGAAGGAACTAACTGAAAGATATAGTTATGGAAGTGTGGACACATGCTGAAAAGGGTGAGGGTAGACCTCTAGGGAAGGGGTTGGATAGACACCTAGAGGTGGGGTGAGGATAGACACCTAGGGGTGGGGTGAGGGTAGATGCCTAGGGGTGGGGTGAGGGTAGGTGCCTAGGGTTGAGTGGGGGCAATGAAGAGAGGTTTGCTGGTAAGGATCTATGCACTGGCAATGGCTGGATGATTGACATTGGTAGAATTATCAATGTCATTTTTCCTCAAATGACCATCAACAGAGATATGGATATCTTCAGTGAGTTCTTGAGAAATGTCAGTCTGCAGCAGTGTTTGCTTTGACTGTGCTCTTCTGTCTAGTAGTCGCCTTGTTGGTGATCCACATTTTGGTGGTGTTGGCCTTAGTGGTGGTAGTGAGGATGGTGGTATTGGTGTTATTCTGCCTGGTAGTCTTGATAATGAATGTGGACTGTCCAGATTGTGAGTAGAGGAATTTGTCCCTGCAGATGTTGTAGATGCTGAAGACATTGATGAACTTGAGGCTTTTCGACATTTTCTAGATCTTGACCTTGGAGAGCGTAGACTGCTATCCTCCTTTGGTATAAGGCCATTAATTTGAGCCATGTAACGGAGTCTTTTTTTGTACTGTTCAATGTTCTGCAAGAAATGTGGCAACTTAATGCATTCCATTCTTGCTATTCTCTTGACACGACTCACCTCATCCAAACAAAGCTTACCAGCATACAGCAACTGAAAATCTATATTTTCAATATTCCTCAGAACTTCCACTGCCCCTGTGAAAGAGAACGTATCATTCTGATTATCAAAATATTTTAACACAGAGTCACAATAACATGTGAAAACATCACATGACAAGATACATGCGATGAATAGATAATAAATAAATAAGTAAATAAATAAACTATAAATTTTTAGTACAGGTAACATTAGTGTGGTGCTATCAACAGGGTCCTTATACTCCTGGAAAGTCTTAGAAAAGTCCTTGAAATTAACTTTACTCCAAGAAAGCCCCTGAAAATTGATAATCCATCGACAATTTTAAAAACTGACTAGATGATCGATCATGATATCAAAAAATAACATGTAAAATGATATATATAAAAAAGATAAATTGTGAAAATGATATCTTGAAGTTGAAAATGATATTTTGGACCTCAAAAAATATTTTACAATTGTTGTTAAAGCCTTTGAAAGTTCTTGAATTTTAATTGACTCTGAGTTTGTGGACCTTGTATCAATAAAATCAATATTTTGCAACAACGTGAAATACAATGATGTTGATGATTATTGATCTGATACACATTATACAGCCAGTAAATCATGACTTTGATATTGGTACACATTACACAGCCAGTACATCATGATTTTGATATTGGTACACATTATACAGCCAGTACATCATGACTTTGATATTGGTACACATTACACAGCCAGTACATCATGACTTTGATATTGGTACACATTACACAGCCAGTACATCATGACTTTGATATTGGTACACATTACACAGCCAGTACATCATGACTTTGATATTGGTACACATTACACAGCCAGTACATCATGACTTTGATATCGGTACACATTACACAGCCAGTACATCATGACTTTGATATTGGTACACATTATACAGCCAGTACATCATGACTTTGATATTGGTACACATTACACAGCCAGTACATCATGACTTTGATATCGGTACACATTACACAGCCAGTACATCATGACTTTGATATTGGTACACATTATACAGCCAGTACATCATGACTTTGATATTGGTACACATTATACAGCCAGTACATCATGACTTTGATATTGGTACACATTACACAGCCAGTACATCATGACTTTGATATCGGTACACATTACACAGCCAGTACATCATTACTTTGATATCGGTACACATTACACAGCCAGTACATCATGACTTTGATATCGGTACACATTATACAGCCAGTACATCATGACTTTGATATCGGTACACATTACACAGCCAGTACATCATGACTTTGATATTGGTACACATATACAGCCAGTACATCATGACTTTGATATCGGTACACATTACACAGCCAGTACATCATGACTTTGATATTGGTACACATTACACAGCCAGTACATCATGACTTTGATATTGGTACACATTACACAGCCAGTACATCATGACTTTGATATTGGTACACATTATACAGCCAGTACATCATGACTTTGATATTGGTACACATTATACAGCCAGTACATCATGACTTTGATATTGGTACCGTTACTTTGACTGTAACCACTCATAGGATATGATTGTACAAGGAAATCAAACAGAAAATGAATTTCCTACCAGCAAAGTAACACTGATCTTTTCCATAACCACCGAGATCATTTGGATTTTCTAACCCTCGCTTCACTCTCATTACGTGTTTCCATCGTTGTTCTGGGTTTTTCACATAATGCTGTAAGTGGTCATATAACTCTTCAAATGTCATCTCTGTGGCTTTGCAAGATGTATCTGTTTAATATTTAAAAAGAGAAGTTGCAAGATGTATCTGTTTAATATTTAAAAAGAGAAGTTGCAAAATGTATCTGTTTAATATTTAAAAAAGAGAAGTTGCAACTTTATTTAAACGGAGTTTATTGCAATATCAATCAAGTTTGTGAAGGTAGTTCACATTTGCTGAGGCAAAATCTGACTGAAATTTGATGTATAGATTGGCTGTCTCTTCACCTTTGGCATTGATTAACAATTCTTGGTCTGTGACTTCATGCAGTCACTTGTTTACAACAGCTAAGAACGGCAAATAACTAGCAACCTAAGGTGACAGAGCCCTGAATCTCTGCATCTGATTGGCTGACAGCTTATCAGTTCAAATCAGATTGGCTTACAATTGATAATCATAAATTAGATTGGCTAACACTTTATTATCTCAAATCAGACTGGGTGGCAGCTGGCTTATCATCTATCAAACACTATTTCTTATCTTTTACAATGCTATATCTTTAAAGGGCATGTTTCTTACTGTGATATGCCTACACATGTAGTTCTTTCTTACTGTGATATGCCTATACATGTAGTTCTAGGTATTTATCTATCTGATCTTTTGTTTTCCACTGAATATTAAATTGATTGAAACAATTTACTTTCTGTAATCTTATCAGGAATATACCTCCTCAAGTACCACAAAGATAGAAAACCACTAAGTACACTTGTTGCGTGAATTTGAGGAGAATTCAGTAAAACTTCTAATAACCAAAATATGAATATTAGACACTGTGTTGTTCAAAAGCAGCATTGTGGACACTGTTCCTTGGTTCAATATGGTAGTTATTATTACTGAAACAATAAAATTGAAAATCACTTCACTAAACCCTAACATCATCCTACTTAAAAAACAACCAACATTGAGACTCTGAAATATTAAGATGAATGTGGAAAGTAGATGATCAGTGATAGAAAATTTATAAATTATGATTTGACTTACAGTAAACTAATGCCGGCATGAATAGAAGTGGCACTTTAGCCTGTATGTGTGTATTGACAGTTGCAAGACCCTCCTCTGTTTCCAACAGCTGAAGAGATTTCACCCCTCTTAGACCAAATCTGTCCCGATTTGAATACCATGGCTGCAGACCATCGTTCAATGAACGGAACTGAACAACAAGGGTTAAAGAAAACTCAACATGGTAACTTGAATTATATTCTTCTTGATGGAAAGGACAGCAAATTAGAATTCAAAGAAATACAAAAGATGTTGAAGTCCTAAAAGAACTATTCCTTCTTCAGGAGTAATTTACTGACCACATGTGTCAATTATATTCCATTCTGATGGGTGAAATACCATACAAGAAATGTCATTAAGCTCAGTATCTGGTATTTTGGTAACAGTTGATATCAGATGTAGTGAAAAATAATCAACAGGCTATAGCATATCAGTATTTTGAAATTTTGTTTCCCAAGGTAAAAAGCCTTTTGAGCCCTTTGATGAAAATAAATACACTGTATCTCTACAATGACTGATGCCATACTAAACTATTCTGTGGAAAGCTTATGCTCAATATGATTAACATCTGATGCAGTGATTGCATTCGTTTCTGAGACCTAAGAACAGTAAAAAATAAGCAAAGGGCCATCTCTACTCTACAGTTTATTGCAATCATTTGCTTATAATAGCATACTATTCTCTTGCAGTGATTGGTATACAGACATTTGTGAGGTTTAAATTTTCCATCATTAAAAAGAAAAGCATACTTATGCCGCTTTTTACTCCTCTTAAAAAGGATACAAAATGAGTTCCAATCTCATGATCTGCCAGGCAGACGATACCACCTTCTCTGAGATAAGCATTGTCAACGGAATCCTTCAGCCACAGAGAAAATCTTCTAGCTTCTGGCTTGTTTAATTTTGTATTAGGTCCTGTCATTGACATACGTCCACTGAAACAAAAACATTGAATTGGTATTGTTATCCCTTTATATCCAACATTTTGTCCTGTTAGTATGATGATTTTGTTATGTTCATATGACGATTTGTGCTCAAAAAAATTTGTTATTGAATTATATTTTTCAAGTGGGAAAAATGAATGTTATAATTTGAAGAAGTGCACATAGCAGACTAGTTCTGAGTGAAGTTCTTTTCTAGTCCACGTGAAAATTTGAAAGAAAACTGCAATGAATTATATGATTAAAACATTCAGTTTTTTTCACTTTCAATACGTGCAATGTAGACTTTGTCATTTTCTTTGATTGTTAACATTTCTCTTTTATCTCCTTTCATTGAAAATCTTTAAAAAACAGCTTTTTGCCATTACAAAATATTGACTGGAAGACAACCAGCTCATACAAAACTCCAATAAACACAACAGCAATGACAACACTGAAAGAATTAATATGAAAGTAAAGGGACAATGTAACTACACATTTAGGATATCATTTGCCCCTTTAACCCTTTGAGCACCAAAGTCAATTTTTGTTGCCCTTATAAAATATACCTCCGTCAACTTTTGTCAGATTTTTGCCAAAATTTTGATAAAACACTGGCCAATGAAATGTTGCGTTCATTTGGTCCAAAATATAGACCAGTAATCGGGCTTTGGATAAAATAAACACACGAACACGTTGA
Source organism: Ptychodera flava (assembly GCF_041260155.1). Taxonomy (NCBI): domain Eukaryota; kingdom Metazoa; phylum Hemichordata; class Enteropneusta; family Ptychoderidae; genus Ptychodera; species Ptychodera flava. The sequence goes on from NC_091937.1 coordinate 35,087,754, forward strand.
AAATATGTTTGTGTTAAGATCGTCCGACATTACAACAGGGACACCTCTTAGCGTTCTTTGAAATATCAGATAAATTGCACCAGGTATTGTATCAGGTATCAAGGATGGCAAACCACAGCTTGAGGGTCTATGGTCAAAACACATTCAAACCCGCTTTAATACAGATCTGTTCTATTCCTTATATTTTAATCAGCAACATGCCTTGCTGTTCATAGACTTCTTGCTACAGAAAAGTTTATACTCTTTAAAAATAAATTCTAGACCAACACAAACCTGCATGACAAGTCTTTGGTCCATCCAATAGACAGCATACCATCAACCATATTCAATTTCAAGTATTCACTCAAAGTTGGGGTTGCTTGACTGGCTGAAATTCTTGGTCCAAATGACTTATACAGGAAGTCCTCACCAGTACCATACTTTTCATACACATGGTCCAGTATTCTTTTTGCATCCTTCAGATACTGGAAGCGGATTTGACCTCTTTTGGCAGAGATCATGTCCTGGATTCTATCAGGTGACCCCCTCAACTCAAACCTGGGAACAAGGCCATACTTAAGAAAGCGTTGTTTCTGTTCCTCTAAGTTGAGTGGATCAATCTTGGACACAAATCTCTTTGGAGTGGCATCGTATGTCTTGATGCTAGTTCTGTTTGGTGTGATACGGATCCTAACTTTTGATCTGCCACTCTTCTGGGATTTCTTCTTCTTCTTTTTCATGATTTCTGATTCTACGGGACTGTTTTTATCCCTGCAGGTTTGGATCCCTTGAGCTTGTACACCACAAGACAAACTGGGTTAACATACAAGGAAAAATATGCAACTTTAAGTATATGTACTTCCAAAAGAAAAGAAGGAAATAATACACAAAGACATGATTGAACACGGGTGTTCTAAGAGGCCTCATCTTTCCAGTGCTAGATGTGGTCGCAGACAAAGGAACAGATGAGTTAAAACTGTCAGATGCTCTTAACCCTTTGAGTGCCAAAGTCACTTTTCTTGCCTTTGTAATATATGCCCTGATAATATTTTTCAGATTTTTGCCAAAATTTTGTTAAAAAACTATAGTCGATGAGATGTGATGTCCATTTGCTACAAAATTATTTAAAAAATTAGAGAAAATTTAATAAAAAATTGGTAAAGTGACTAAAATTTAGAAAGAGAAAATTACAGCCTGCAAAAGGTTAATTGTAAACCCGCATTTCACACAGAAAACAAGGGAAAAAAGTCTTCAAGATTTTTGGGGAAGTTGTTGGCTATTGAATTATTACTGATATCTAAACCGTTTTCCTGTATGGAACCAAAATTCCATGACAATTATTCCTCCGCAGATGTTTAAACAGTATATCAATATTTCAACACTGTCCGATCTCATGTAACTGTTTTTCCTCACCATGGTCCCTCAACAGTGTTTTATACCGTTAATTATGTGCTTAACTTAAGCACATAACGGTATAAAATAAGTTAAAAGCTCTCGTCGTGACGGGATATTAAATCGATTTACTAGGACAATTACAATCAGCTGGAAAACAAAACATTTCGGACAATAGGCGGTGATCGACTTCATTTTTGTTGACTGCAGAAGTCTGAGGTGATAGGACAGACCGAAAGCAAACGGTAGCGGGGGGGGGGGTTGTTACTACAGCCACACATATTTTCTGCGTCACTCGCTGTCAGCCAAAATTCCCGGCAAAAATCACGAAACAATCGCTGTTAAATGGTGGAATAAAAGTGACAACAACACAACTGTGCAGTATTACCTCATCTCAGATGATAACCAGTAAACACAGGACTACTCTAAATCCTTGAGCCGATCAGACGAATTTGCTGACGAGTTTGGATCAAAGAAATTATTTCAATAAATGAATACCCTACATAGTCGCGTTACTGAACGGAACTGGGCCGTGAACGTCAATGACCACGAGTTCTGAGCAGAGCCATATTATGTGTGCCAGGTGTCAGGGTCGCACGTACTTCTAGTTTACTGATACACTATCCGATAAAAAATTCATGACAGGAACTAGATCAAAATAACGTTTTACCTTTATCTCTCCATTCTCTAAAGTTCAAGAGGAGCTCGACGTAGCGTCAATTTCCCGGATTTTCTATTCACAACTTGACCATCAAAGTGTAAAACGTCTGGCGCTTCCCATACGCAACCGGGGACGCCATTTTGTAACTAAGTGAATTGAGCATGCGCATGCACCGCTGATATTTAAATATTATCTAGTGCATGAAAAATAAAGGGGAAGTGGCATTGGTTGCAACAGCCTAGTTGCAATAATTGTAGACTTGGGCTTCTGTCGTGCGGCTCGTGCCTTGCCCCAACGCCGCACGACAGAAGCCCCCGGCAGAAGCCCAAGCCCTACCGCCAACCAAGGCTACAATTATTGCAGCGAGCAACCGCCAGGCCTGCATTTTGCATTTGTGGGATGGAGTGTGGAAGGGAGCATTCGATATTTAATGGGTTTGGGCGAAACAATCCAGATGAGTAGTCTCACTTTGGAACACTGCGGGGGGGGGGGGTATTTTTTTAATTGGAATAAAGGGGGTGGGGAGTCACTTTTCAAAAAGTGCACACTCAACTGAAGCCTTTGCTAGAGTATACAGAAATATTCCGGACGAAAAAAAAGGTCATTCACCTACTCTTATGTAATTTCACTTTGGTCTGAATGCAGGTATTATATGCCCTCAGTGATAAAATATAAGCAAACCTTTGCAAGACCGTCTTGTGACAAATCATCCCTGCAGAACGGGAAATACTAGGTTCCTTGCTGAATAGAAGACAATCCGTGGCAAAACGCGTCCAACGGTTTTCCTTTAACCTCACATTTATATGTAAAATGGGATAAGAACCTTTTCTATGTTTTTCTACGTTTATCGAAAGATAATTAGTTTATAAGTCCATTTTCGTTACATAATCACTCCTTCCGAAAAGGTTATGACAAAACAAGGGTACTGGTCTCGCCAAACGGGGAGTTGCTAATTGCTTCCGTCGCGACTGCCAATATTTTCATAAGACACTGGAAACTAAGATTTTCGAGTGTCTATGCCTACGGAAAGATAACAAAAAGGCGATATTTTTGTTTTTCCTTTAATGTGACTTCAAAATGAATTCACTCTTTCAATGTCCACTGAACCGTCGGATTCGGTCTCTGCTACGCCCAAGGTCCCATGTATCACACATAAAACAATTACATGTAGTCTGAACGATGTAGTACAGTGTAAGTTGCCAGACAAAAGGTCTCTGTAACGGAGCTTTTGGCTCCTCGGTGACATCACAGGGTCCCCAGAGATCTAGTTGTTATTATTTGTACCGTTGTTTATGTTTATAAGCTTGTTGTGTTTGTATTGTTGTTTATGTTTACAAGTCCTGCTGTTTTGTTGTTGTTCGTGACCGATAAAATTCAACGATCATAACTGTTAACGTTGTATTGTTGTTGTTTCAAACGTAATGTAGATGCCATAAGAAACGCTATAGATGTCGATGTCGCTGTAGATGTCAATAAGGGCACTATCATTATTTTACCCGTTTCTCAACGTATGAAGAGAGTACGTTGGCAGAGCGTTCCATCGGGTCAAGTAAATAGTATCTTTGATGGTGTCCTTGTAGCGATTCTTATAGCTAAATAACCTTGCAATTACCGACTGCTTCTGGATTCATTTTACAGTTCAAAAATATACATGGAACAGAACTTAAGATTGCAAAAGCAAAATGATAAACTTTACTTTCATCTGCATGTATGTAACAAACTGAAGAGTATCTTTTATTTCTAGATTTGCTTCTGGAAATTTATGTTCTCTTTAGAATTATGTATCAGTAACAGCTGTTGTTGGTCCCAATAAAAAGTTAAAAAAGTTCGTGTATACGCAATGTCAATAGTTTGCAGCAATCTGCATATCCAATATGCTGTATATATGACGAAACGGTTAAAATGTCCCCTCGGCTCGGAGCAAACTGCACTAAGGTAAACACTCCGTCCTTGTTAAGAAATTTCATTTCTATTTCAGTCCGTTGCATCCTCCAGTAAGCTCAGGACTCTATCTAAAGTCCACGGATACGAAAAGTGGATCACTTTGCAGTGATCTGCAATATCCAATACGCTGTGCATATGACAAAACGGTTATCTATCTAATGTCTGAGCTCTGAGCAAAGTGCACTAAACGTTAACGGTAGTCCGTCCATGTTAAGAAATTACCATCGTGTCCATGTTCGTATCACCCTCAAATATGCTCAGGACTGTATCTATAACCTTAGTCAACGTTCTCTACAACGTGTTGAAAGGTCTCAGTCAGAAAAATGTAACAACTTAGCCGGCTATTGAACCACTCTTTTTTGGGAGTGGAGATTTAGCCGACTGGTTCTGTCTCAGGCCTCTCAGCTAGGCGACTGATGCCGTATGTTGTGGGTTCGAATCCGATTGAAAACTATCCGTACATTCATGAAAGTCTCTCGGTTTGCAGCAATCTGCATATAGACACGCTATGTATATTAAACCACCGTCCCTCCACCCACGTGGAGGGACGGTGATTAAACAAATATTAAAATGTCTTCGCTCCGAGCAAACTGCACTAGTGTGTTTGCTTTTCGATTTGGCAGGAACTCAAATAGCACACTGTCTGCGTAACAAAAGTGGCGCAAAAGATTTGGACAACAAGTTCTGCGGTTTGTTGTTACATTGTTCCAAACAGAAGTAATTATACGGGCGTACAATTCATTTACTTTGGATAGAACGCATAAAAGGAGAAGGGGTTTATTTGAAGTCGCGTACACATGAACAGGAAAAATACAAAATTACCGCTTTTTTGTTTTCTTTTCCCTAGGCATAGACACTCGAAAATCTTTCTTTCAAGTGTTTAGTCATTTAAGTAATTATAGCGGTAGTCACGATGAAACGAATGGGCGCAATTAAACCCTCGTTTGGTGAGAGGGGTACCCTGGATGTGTTACAACCTTTACGGAATTCGAATGTTCTATTGAAAACGGGCTTACAGACTAATTAATATCTTCACTTTGAGCTGTAGGATACAAACAGGTGTCCAAAATGTGATTTGATAAGAAAAAATATTATCAATAAAAAGTACCTTTGATAATTCATGTTGTTTTCGTCCATACTGTCAATTTTGACATATCTAGGTAATTAAAAAAATCATATTGAAGTGCACGTCCGTAAGGCTTATTATAGTTAATAGTTGTGATCGGGACAGTTTGGCAAAACCATGCATCGCAAGTGAAATTTTAACAGACGCCATTTTCTTCTCAATATTGTCAAGTTTGAATTTTTTAAATGTCAAGATCATTCATTGCGTTTCAATGCTACGGCACCTGTGACACACGTAGTGGTGTAATATGATGTAATCCCATTTTAAATCCCACGCCTAAGGGGATATTCACAATAAAAAGGTCTGAGAACTATAACACCACCTGAAAATTAAGACATACGGATAAAATATAGAAATATGTGTACGGATGTATATAAACACACCACACACACACACACACACACACACACACACACACACACATATATATATATATATATATATATATATATATATATATATATATATATATATATTATATATATATATGTGTGTGTGTGTGTGTTGTGTGTGTGTGTGTGTGTGTAGGTGTGTGTGTGTGTGTGTGTGTGTGTGTGTGTGTGTGTGTGTATTTGATATATTTGTAAATAGATACGAGTCGCACACAATATTGTAGCAAAGTTCAAGACTAATATTTTGGTAGACATGTGTCCGCCCACAGGGGACTCTCACTAAACAGTAAATAGGATTAAATGAAAAATAGAAATAAAAAAAGAAAAAAAAAACTGTCGAAAAGGAAAAAACAAACAAGTCAACAAAAACAATCAAGTCAACAGACAAACAAACGACTGACGGATCAACTGTGAGACTTCCATTGAACAGACTAGAATCACCTTGTTACGAGCATGGTCCTCCTCCCCAGATTATATAGGAAGTAATCTAACAATTTATCCGTCAGTCGTTTTTTTGGCTTGTTTGTTTTTGTTTTCTTTTTTTCACCGTTTTTTCTTTCTATTTATTTTTTTCCTATTTTTCATTTGTAGGCCCTACTTGTTTTTGCTCTGCAGTCAAAGTCCCCTGTGGTCCGCCTGCAAAATCAACACTCCCTGGTCGAGAAGGGTCCGCTGACCTCCCTCCGAGCTCAGACATTATCTCCGTCCTGTGGCGGAGCAGGTCAAAAATTTGCATAGTTCGTTGCGCATGCAAGGTACACATTAGCAATATGACGATCTATGTAAGACGCAGTCTTGGCAATATGACAAGCCAATTAAAATGTGTGGGGACTCTTGTACTAACACAAATAAATGTTATTCACTGTCCAATCTGCCCGGCCTAAGATTTCCTGTCAAAAAAGTCAAAAAGTCAGAAGCCATCTCGTCGCCAGTCATTGGCAACACCCGATAGAGGACGCTACGGACTGAGATAGATTTGAAATTTCTTATCGTGGACATAGTTTTAACGATAGCGCTGTTGGCTTCGAGCTGGTACATTTTAAAGTTAGTCCATTTCCAGAGAAGGGTCCGCTGACCTCCCTCCGAGCTCAGACAGTGTGCCTTTTTTAAATTAGTTTCTGCATGTTGTAATTTGTCTTTTTCATGTTTTAATTTTTTCCGAGCTCAGTGTGCCTTTTTTTAAATTAGTTTCTGCATGTTGTAATTTGTCTTTTTCATGTTTTATTTTTCTCTGTTTGCATCCAGTTATTGGGCTATGCCTGTTGGATGTTAGACTTGGTTCAAGTCTGTGATTTGTGAATGTTTGAGTGGAGTGAACACAATGATTTGTATTATGCTTTCATGTGAAACGCGCGGGTGAACGCGATGAGTGGAGTGAACGCTATACAGCGGAGTTTCACCCGGAATCGGTGAATCCGGCAGAAACTAACTCACTACTGCGCAGACTCAAACGTGACGCATTCAATCGCTGGGAAAACCTGGCGTGAGCTGCCAAATTCCGGATAGGTTTGTACGAAACAGGAGAGACACAATAGAAACTATTATAAATGATTTTATTTTTTTTAAATTCACCGACTTGAACCAAGTCTAGTTGGATGTCAGAATGAATAAATAAATAAATAAAAGTTTCGTCATATGCACAGCGTGTTGGATATTGCATTTTGTTGGAAACTCAGCGGGTTTTTTTTCTTAAATGTTGACTATAGATGGAGACTCGAGCATATTGGACGATACTACGGACCTAAGCTAAGACGTGGACGGAATTTTAATCTTACTGCAGTTTGCTCCGAGCTGAGACATTTTGATAATTAAGACACATAGCGTGTCGGATATTCCGGCAAAGTAATGACATTTTTCGTAAGCATGGACTTTAGATATTAAACTCGATAACTCCATAGATGAAACACCTCTTTTCATTGAGGTCGAGAAGACAAAAGAAAATCATATTACAGCACCAACTTGAAAACACGAAAAACACAGAAGTACAAATATAAAAAAAACTACGAAGAAGCATCAGACAAGTAAATAGAATACAGAAAGTTGTTACAAGATTTCTTAAAGCTATGATTGATTTGGGGAGATTGTTATATTCATCAACATCCGCAACAGACAGGGTGTTTTGATAAAGAAGTGTACGTGCTTTGGGAACTTTAAGGAGGTTCTGATTGGAAGAACGAAGTGATCTGGAAGGGATATAATTATTGAACATACTGGCTACACAATTAGGGGTAATATTGTGAGTTGCTCTGTAAATTTTGGCCTAGATATATAACAATAATAACAATAATAATCTTTATTACCCTTAATCATAATAATATTACAATTCAATGATGAATGTACATCTGAGTTGTGCTGTGATAAAGGGTAAATGGAAACGGAAAATAGCAAATGCTAGTCTAGTCCGTTCCCAAAGCCATTTGATGTTAAAGCAAGGAAACGAAGAAGAAAAAAGAAAACTGAAGTATATCGTGACAAAGTAACTAAGTGAATAAAAGAACAACTACATAAATAAATATATAATTAAATAGATACATTACGAGTAAGTAGAAATGCGTAAAAAAGAAAACGATAAGAGAGAAAAGAAAAAACGTATATAAAATATATATATATTTAAATATGATATACATATATGTAAAGTTGAATATAACTCTTCATCACTTAAAAAAAAAAACAAAAACATCGTGTAAAAGTAGACTTGAAAGTGCTAAGTAACTAACTAAGTAAATAAGAACAACTACATAAAATTCATTACGAATAAGTAGAAAATATGTAAAATAAAATAAAAAAAAAAAAAAAAAAAAAAATGTATAGTGAAATATATATATTTATATATCTATGATATACATATTTGTAAAGTTGAATATAACTCTTCGTCATGTAAAACACTAACCGTGTATGAGGAGACTTGAAAGGGAGTGTCTGAACGAACTTCTAGTGGTTTTTGTTTTAATTTGTTTAGGTAATGTATTCCAATAGATGCAGCCTGTATATGATATCGAGAATTTACCCAAGGAAGTGTTGACACTGGGACATAAAGGTTACCATTAATTTTATGACGAGTACTGTAGCAATGAGAAGGCAACTGACAGTATGTTGTAAGACTGTGTGGCAAGTTATTATTTATAAGATCATACATGAATGTACTGATATGTAATTTATGTAATTTGTATATATCGAGAATATTAAGTTGTTTGAAAAGAGTAGCTGAGTTTGCTGTGAAGTCACTGAAGGTTATAGCTCTGACTGCCATTTTTTGCGAAAGAAAGATACTATTGAGATGTGAGGAATATGTTGAACCCCAAACTTCAAGACCATAAGTGATGTGTGGTAGGATGAAAGTTTTGTATAGAAGAATAAGGATATTGCGTGGTAAAAACTGTCTCAATTTGAAAAGGATGCCAACCTTTTTTCTGATAGTAGAATTAATCATTTTAATGTGCTTTGACCATTTAAGATGTCTGTCCATGTGAATACCTACAAATGATGTCACTTCAACCTCATTGATAACTGTATTATTGATGTGTAGAGTACCATTCAAGAAAATATGTTTGTTATGATTTCTGAAGACAATGTAATTTGTTTTGAGGTAGTTTACAGTAAGTTTGTTAGCCCTGCACCAGTCCACTACAGTATTGAGGTGAATGTCGACAGTATTTAAATTTATATTAACTTGGTTAGCAGGGAAAGTATGAAATAGATTGGTATCGTCAGAAAACAATCTAAAATTGAAGTATGTGGAGGAACGGGCAATGTCATTGATAAATAGTAAGAATAGGGTAGGTCCAAGGACAGATCCTTGTGGTACTCCACATGTAACATTAAGGAATGATGAGGCATTATCATTGACAGAGACTAGTTGGGATCTATTGTGTAAGTAATTTCTGAACCAAAGTAAAGGAAGACCTCGAATACCATAGTGAGAAAGCTTAGAAAGAAGAATTTCATGATTGATTGTATCAAAAGCTTTAGAGAAGTCAAGGAAAATACCGAGTGTTACTTTGCCATTATCAAGTTGTTTGATAAGATAATTGATTAGATTTACAATTGAAAGTTTTGTGCTGTATTTATGACGAAATCCATATTGATGCTCATATAAAATATTGTTTTTTTCTATGTACTGAATTAAGCGTGCATTGACAATTTTTTCTAGAATCTTACTTAACAGGGGCAATACTGATATAGGTCTATAATTTCCTGGATCATCTTTTGTGCCTTTTTTAAAGATTGGTGTGACTTTGGCTATTTTTAGAGATTGGGGGAAAATTCCAGTCTGAAATGAAAGATTAAATATATATGCCAAGGGTTTTGATATTATAGCTGCCCATCAATTATAAGTCTGGCTGGCATTTTGTCATGGCCACATGCCTTTTTTGGATTCAGGGTGCAGATGATGTTATGAACTTCAGATTGTGTAGTGGAGGACATAAAAAAGGAATGTGTTGTGGGTTCAGTGAGGTAACTATTAAAGTTTTTATGAGGAGAATCGATGTTGTTGGCAAGGTCAGGTCCAATGTTGACGATATAGTCCTGAGATTATTGTGGATGCAACCAAACGTGAGTGATTGGTCATTTTTTGGCGTGGACGGAGTTTTAATGTTAGTGCAGTATGCTCTGAGCTGAGACATTATAACCGTTTCGTCATATACACAGCGTATAGGATCATGCACATTGCTGCCAATGATTGACTTTTCGTATCCATGGCCTTAAGATAGAGTTATGAGCTTATAGGAGGATACAACGAACTGAGATAGATTTTAAATTTCGAAGCCTGGATGTAGTTTTCATCTGCATTTTGCTCCGAGTTCAGACATTTTAAAAGTCTTGTCATGTAGGCCTACACAGCGTATTGGATATTGCAGTTTATTAGAAACTTAGCGTTTTTTCTTTAAAATATTGACTATAGATAGAGTGTCGAGCAAAATGGAGGATGCTACGAACTAAGATAGATTTGAATTTTCTTATCATGGAAATATTTTTAACGTTAGTGCAGTTTGCTCCGAGCTGAGACATTTTAAAAGTTTCGTCATATTCACAGCGTATTGGATATTGGGGTTTGTTGGGAACTCGGCGTTTTTTCTTAAATGTTGATTAATTATAGACGGCGACTAGAGCATATTGGAGGATGCGACGGACTGAGATTGATTGGTAATTTCTTGACATGGACGGAGTTTTACATTAGTGCAGTTTGCTCCGAGCTGATACATTAATAATATATGTATTACACATAGCATGTCGGATATTGTGGCAAAGTGATTAAACTTTTCGTAAGCATGGACTTTAGATAGAGTCCTGAGATTATTGTGGATGCAACCGAACGTGAGTGATTTGTCAATTTTTTGGCCTGGACGGAGTTTTAACAGTTTTTAACGTCAGTGCAGTATGCTCCGAGCTGAGACATTATAACCGTTTCGTCATATATACAGCGTATTGGATCTTGCACATTGCTGCAATAATGGTTGACTTTTCGTATCACTGGCCTTTAGAGAGAGATGTTAGCTTATTGGAGGATATAACGGACTGAGATAGATTTAAATTTCGAAGCCTGGAAGTAGTTTTATCTGCAGTTTGCTCCGACTCGGAGCTGAGACATTTTAACTGGTCCTAGAGTGTATTGGATTTTGCAGTTTGTTGGAAACTTAGTATTTTTCTTAAATGTTGACTATAGATAGGGTGCCGAGCATATTGGATGGTGCTACTTACTGACTCGGAGATAGATTAGTAATTTCTTAATATGGCTGGAGTTTTAACGTTAGTGCAGTTTGTTCCGAGATGAGACATTTTGACCGTTTCGTAATATGCATAGCGTATTGCATGTTGCAGATTACTGCAAATAATTGACTTTTCGTATCCGTGGACTTTAGATAGTCCTGAATTTATTGTTTTTGTACTATTCATAGCGTGTCGGATATTGCAGATTGCTGCAAAGTGAAAGATTTTCGTAACGGTGGACATATAATAGAGTCCTGAGTTTATTAGAGAATGCTACGGACTGGGATAGATTAGTAATTTCCTAACCTGGACAAAGTTTTAATGTCAGCGCAGTTTGCTCCTAGCTGAGACTTTGATAATTTTGTACCTACACATAATGTGTCAGATATTGCAGATGGCTGCAAAGTGAATGACTTTTCGTATCTGTGGATTTTGATAGAGTCCTGAGTGTATTGGAGGATGCTGCAGACTGAGATAGAATGGTAATTTCGTAGTCTGCAATTTGCTCCGTGCTGAGACATTCTGACCGTTTCCTCGTACACATTGCGTATTGCATATTACATATTGCTGCAAACTATATATTGACTTTACGTATCCATGGACTGTAGATAGAGTTTTGAGTTTATTGTGTATGCAAAGGACTGAAATAGATTTGAAATTTGTTAACATTGTCAGAGTTTTTACCTTAGTGCAGTTTGCTCCGAGCTGAGACAATTGATAATTTTGTACTATACATAGTGTGTCGGATATTGCAGTTGGCTGCAAAGTGATTGACTTTTCATATCTGTGGACTTTGATAGAGTCTTGAGTTTATTGGAGAATGCTACGAAATGAGATAGATTAGTCATGTCCTTGCCCGGACGGAGTTTTAACGTCAGTGCAGTTTGCTCCGAGCTGAGACTTTCGTACCTACACTTTGCGTGTTGGGTATTGCAGTTGGCTGCAAAGTGAATGACTTTTCGTATCTGTGGACTTTGATAGAGTCCTGAGTGTATTGGAGAATGCTACAGACTGAGATAGAATTGTAATATCGTAGCCTGGACGGAGTTTTAAGGTTACTGCAATTTGCTCCGAGCTGAGACATTTTGACCGTTTCTCCATACACACTGCGTATTGCATATTGCAGATTGCTGCAAACTATTGACTTTTCGTATCCATGGACTGTAGATAGAGTTCTGAGTTTATATGGATGCAACGGACTGACATAGTTTTGAAATTTCTTTAGGGACTGGACACAAATTACAGGGGGGGGGGGGCTGGGCCGGTGTTTTTTTGGGGTGGGTCGCCATTTTTCGCGCAAGTATTTTTGAAGGGTCATAAAATTTTGTGCAAACCTATTTACCTTTTTTATGCATCAAAGCTGAAATTGCATGTGCACGTATTAAAGAATATGGAATACTGAAAAAAGAAAAAATACCTCCTGGCACTTTCATTTTCTGTCATTTCCATTTTTCGGCGCGCCCTTCGGGCGCAATAACAATGTATTAATGATCCAAGCAGCCACATTGATTTAAGTTGTCACGATTTCTAATATCCAACTCCTCTATTGTACATATAAACTGTCCCCTATAATGACGCTTTCTATAACAATTTGGGAGATCACTTATTTGATATCATTCTCCCATTAACAATACATTGGGTGTAGGTCGGTGTCAAATGTTCATGTCGCTGTATGTACATTTTTTATTTTTTGAGGACATTGACAGAATACAAACTATTCATAATAGTGCAAAATGTCATCAAAAACAACTGGAAGCTTCAGGTCGAACAACTTTTGAATAACAATTTAGGATCAGATAACCTATGAGTTATTTGTAGTTTCCTCATAGCCTACAATGTATAGTGAATCAACGTTTCAGTGAAATTCCAAAATCAAATTTCTTGCACAACCATTGACTTGAAACCACTCTAGTCCAATCATGAACATTAATAGTCGCGCCAGCGGCTTACTGACTACGCATGCGCTTATTCATAATATACTATGCGAGTAACCGGAAGTGTACCCTTCTTTCTCATGATGGGCGCCGCCATGTTTTTTTTTTGAGTACTCGTAAATAAACAAATACGAAACAAATTATTATGATATAACATGCCTTTTATAAAATATACCTCTTTTATTAGCCAGTAAATGTTATTATACACCTTGTCGCTGATACAAAGTATCGTTGATATAGATAAACGGAGAAAACTGTCGTGCATATGAACGGGGGCATACGCAAAGAATGCTGGGATTGAATTATAGAAGAGCGCCCCCTGTGTCAATAATTAGATTCAAAAATTGCAAGTTTTTAGACGGAACGCTATAGTTTTTAGCTTGCAAGTGGAAGGTGGGCAGTGCAGTTACCATTGCAATGATAATTATTGCATAATACGTCCCTTGTTTAACGCCATAGGCTGTTATCATTGTAAAATTTGCCAATTTTTGTCCAAAATTTTTACACGCTACAGAAAATCTATACCTGCCCTGCTGCAGGGTTTGACGTCGTGTAAGTACGTGAACTGCTTTCATCAGAGGGAAACTGGGCATAGTTGTCATATAAACGTTTATGAAGTAACAATTACAGTTTATCATGAATCAATACAAATAACATTGCCAATCTTAACCCCTGGCGCGACACCAAGGGCTGAGCCCTATATAATATTACTAATAATTAGGTGTACATAAATGCACAGATTTACCTAGTTTTGTATTGGAAAAAAAATATTCATAGTTTCATCATAGGCTGCCATGCATAGTGAATCGACATTTCAGTGAAATTCCAAAATCAAATTTCTTGCACAACCATAGACTTGAAACCACTCTAGTCTAGTCATGAACATTAATACTAATAATTAGGTGTACATAAATGCACAGATTTACCTAGTTTTGTATTGGGAAAAAAATATTCATAGTTTCATCATAGGCTGCCATGCATAGTGAATCGACATTGTCGATGAAATCTAAAAATTACATTTTTTGTACATGCATGCACTTTTTACCTGCCACTTCAAGCAAAGTACATTTACATGAATTATCACACACATATGATTTGATATTTTTGGACAAAGCGTTATATCGGCCGCATTTTGCCCTTCTTTTTGGGAGGGGACTTCAAAAGTATAGCAAGTCAGAAGGTCTTGAACGCATTGCGGGTTTGTTGGGGGGTATTGAGTAACAGGGGAGGGTCACTTATTTTCATGCACGGATAAGGGGAGGGTCACTAATTTTTGTGCATGAACTTTTGAAGGGTCACTATTTTTGATGCAGCGGTGATTCGAAAAACACCGGCCCGACCCCCCCTGTATTAATGTCCAGTCCCTTACATGGTCGGAATTGTTACCTAGGTGCAGTTTGCTCCGAGCTGAGACATTTTATAATTTCTGTACTATACATAGCGTGTCAGATATTGCAGATGGCTTCAAACTATTGACTTTTCGTATGCACGGAATGTATATACAGTTTTGAGTTTATTGTAGATGCAACATACTGCTATAGATTTGAAATTTGTTTTCATTGTCGGAGTTTTAACCTTGATGCAGTTTGCTCTGATCTGAGACATTATTTCATTTTGTACTATACACAGCTTTTCAAATATTGCAGATGGCTGCAAAGTGATTGACTTTTCATATCTGTGGACTTTAATAGAGTCCTAAGTGTATTGGAGAATGCTACGGCCTGAGATAGATCAGTAATTTCTCAGCCTTGACGGAGTTTTACATCAGTGCAGTTTGCTCCGAGCTGAGACTTTAATAATTTTTGTACCTATTGCAGATTGCTGCAAAGTGATTGACTTTTCTTATGTGTGGACTTTCATAGAGTCCTGAGTGTATTGGAGGATGCTGCAGACTGAGACGGATTGGTAATTTTTTTTTAGCCTATAGACGGAGTTTTAACGTTAGTGAAGGTTACTCGGAGCCGAGTCATAGATTGTCGGATATTGCAGATTGCAGCAAAGTGAAACTGAAGACAATAGATAGCCGTGAGCATATTGAAGAATGCTTGGAATTGAGATGATTTCGTCGTTTCTTAACAAAATAGGAGTTTAACGCTATAGTGCAGGTTACTCAGTTCTGAGATAATTAAATAATTTTGTTACACGCATAGCTGGTGCGGTCAGATAGTACAGATTGCTGCAACGTGTCACAACTACACGCTACTGTAATCTTTTCAAGGTATTCTTGTGTCAACTTTTTTATCTCATAATTCGACGAGCAGCATCGGAAAGTTGGTATCTATTTGCGTCACAATGTATGTTGTACAATGGAGAGAATGAAATGAAAGCCGTGGAGGAGTTTTCTTTAATCTTCGAACACTTCCTTGACAAGTGTTCACAAAATAACTTCGGAAATTGCGAAAGTGACCTCT
Source organism: Ptychodera flava (assembly GCF_041260155.1). Lineage (NCBI taxonomy): Eukaryota > Metazoa > Hemichordata > Enteropneusta > Ptychoderidae > Ptychodera > Ptychodera flava. The sequence continues at coordinate 35,103,302 of NC_091937.1, forward strand.
ATTCGCAAATACTGTTAACTTTTAGAAATCTCGTGATGTTTTCGTTGTAAATATTTGCTTAATTGCCATGAAGATATTTTGACCCTCTTATCAAAATTGAAAATTAAGCTTGTGAACTTCATAAAGTGTCTCTCAGCCGAACTTTAATAAAATATTAAAACTTTTTGCAGCGGAAAATATGTGTTTAGCACACCTCTAATATGGCTTTCAGGTGGCGTTTCCTGTCCTGTCAAAATGTTAGTCTTTTTCGTTTTATGTAAGCTTTGGAAACCACAAAATAATAATAATAATAATAATAATAATAATAATAATAATAATAATACAGGAAATCAGTACGGAAGAATTTCCTCTCTGCAAGTTTTTGACCGTAACGTACAACTTTTAAAATATCACTGATTAGGTATTTGGTTGTAGGAAAATAAATAAATTCCTTTCAGGGGAAAGTTTTCTATTTGGCGACAGGGTTTTTCCTCAGCTTCCTAAAGGGTTGGTAAAGTAAAACAGAATTACAGTCAACTCGCACTTTTTCCAACCCGCCCAGAACCAACTCGCCCGATTCAAACTCGCCCGATACCAACTCGCCCGTTGTTTTGAGATAGGGTGTTGTAGATTCCATGTACGCTAACCCGATGGCCCGAGGCCAGCTATTTTCATGTCATGACAGGCCAGTAACTCGTGAAAGACGGTCCTGCAGTTCCTAAAGAAGTGAGCCAGTACGCAGTAACTATCCCTATACGTAAAGAAGCCGAACGAAATTTATTCTTTCAAGAGATTTGCAAAACGTGAAATTCGCAAATAAAACGTTTCCGTGTTGGCACATATTTCAAGCCGCACCTGTGGTTCTCTATGTTAGAAATATTTGTTGTTAGAAATAAAACGTTTTATGCGTACCAGTTGCTGCGAAAACGAGCCCTGCCACTCCTTGACATGTTCTTCCACTCCACAGTCCCTCCGTGGATAGAGGGACTGTGTCCACTCCAATGACCAAGCTACCCGAGTGGCAAAGGCTACGGATTCGCAGCAAGAGTACCAGTAGCTCTGCATGGCAGGCTGTGTGTTATACGGCCTCCGTATAACGCCGGGAAACACACAGCCCTGCCATGCAGAGCTAGCGTACCAGGTACTCATAAAATTGCAAAATAATATCGGGCGAGTTGGTATCGGGCTAGCTCTGCATGGCAGGGCTGTGTGTTACCGGCGTTATACGGCCTCCGTGGTGGGAGGCCGTATAACGCCGGTAACGCACAGCCCTGCCATGCAGACCTAGTATCGGGCGAGTTGGTATCGGGCGAGTTGGTTCTGGGCGGGTTGGATAAAGTGCGAGTTGACTGGTACCCCGTAAAACAAGGTTCTTTTACAAGGTAAAGCGAAAAAATCTTGTAGATTATATTGGCAATGTCTCCTTAGCATGCGCAATGAACTATGTAAATTCTACTACCTCCATGGTAAATTGTACGATCTGCTCCGTCACAGAACGGAGATAATGTCTGAGCTCGGAAGGAGGTCAGCAGATACTTATGTGGGTGGATGCCCTGGTCACGTCCCTGATCACAGGTGTCCGGAGTTGCCGGTGTACATGCATAGAGAGAGATTGGAAGGTATGACAAGATTTTGCCCTCCACCGGCAACTCCGGACACCTGTGTCCCTGATGCTGTGGCCCTGCCCTTCGCATTCTCCTGCGAAATCCTGGTTTTGAGCTGCGATATCGCGAGCAATGCACATGCGTAGTTTAGCGAGGTCACCAAAGGTCAAGATAATACCATAAGTCACACAGATAGCACGCGTGGTGATCAGTGAGCAAACGATCACTTTGTTGTCAATCTCGTTGATCGGTTTCCGACCAGGTACCTTCCGAATATCCTCCTGTGTATTTCAAGTAATCTCGTAAGTTATATATCCATGTATGGTTCGATTGCGAGGTTTTTGGATCGCATTCGGGCATGTAAATCAAAGTTCGTCCAATGACTCTGATCCTACCTCCATGCTCTGATGATATGGCCGGAGAGTATACCCCGGGCCCTTATCGTCGATGATATATTGGGGGACCGTGGTTCAACGTCCACAAATCCGTAGCGCAGTCCTCGTAAAGTTGTGATGAAAATTGATGACTTGAGGAGTATAGTACATGTATTCGGATTGGCTAGTGATCGTGGACTGCCACGGGGCAGAACAACAGTCACAATTTCAATATACGATATGTGGTTCATCATGAGCCGTGATATTGCTGCACTGTACCATAGACAGTAGAAGGGAGACCCCCTCTATTGTCTATGTCTGTACGTACAGTAGCTTGGAATCTTGCGGTGGTACGAGACAGACGAGATTTTGCCCGGGTATTTGGTCGGACGGCAAAACCGACCCAATACCCGACAAAATCTTGAGCTACAGTACTGTAGCTTGTCCCTGAGTAGATCGAGATTTTGCCAGCCATGGGTTGTTGGTTTGCCGTCAAACCTACAACCCAAAGGGACGATTCAGATTTACTTCCAGGGGAGGGTGGAGGATTTTCTATTTTCTCGGTGATTTTTTTCCATGGCCCCCCCTAGTAAATTATAGAAAAAATCTATGGCCCCCCCTCATCTTTCCTGTTTTTTTTCCATGGCCCCCACATGCATGCTTATACATTATAGACATATCCAGTCTAACAAGTTGCAGGAACTGTAGTGGACATTTAATCGATGATATAACAAATCATTTCAGGGTTATGTGACTATAAAAAGAATGATTTGCAGGGACTGCAAGTGGCACACTTTTGGAAAGGGTAGCAATAAACATATCTGGTTGTAAATTTCTGAAGAAAAGTTTAATTATTAAATATGAATACTTTTTTCGTTATGTCTCACTGATACATATGATGCACACAAAGACAAGCAAAGATGTCAGTTAGAAATGGTGAACAGAAAATCAGAGGAGCAGATAATTGGCAAAGTGATATATATCTTGAAGTTTAATGGTACATCATTTGCAGATATCCAGATATTTCTGGAAAGTGAGATGTACATGTACATGTACACGCAAGGGTTCAGCATACATTTTCATTTGATGATGCTGAATATTTGCAGACTCACGGTGAAAGTTTAAACATTAGCAATTAAAATTGGTGAAAGCCAACTTGTTTTTAATTTTCTCTTTTTTTCTAATTTGGTTGTCATAAAACCAAGTAGCTGCCACTGAAAGCAACAATGCTGAGGAATATTTTAGAACATTTCTTGAACAAAACACCTTATCCAAAACATGAATTCACATGTTATTCTGCTCATTCCATTCACAATCCAATGTTCATATTAAAATGCAGACAACCCTGTGTAAGTCAAAATTCACATTTTGTCAGCAGTATTTTTCAAAATTGACAGAGCATTCATATTTCAAATTTTTTTAACAAACTTTAATTTTAAAATAGTCATGATGTGCATGTTTTCAGATGACACGAAACAATACATGTTAATTTGTTTTTTTTGCCTTTTCTGCCAGCCGCCACTGTGAAATCTTTGATTATACATATCAGAATGAATGGGACACAAAAGTATTAGCATCAATACACAATGTGTAAGCCTATCCACATTTTCCTAGCCTCATACACACTGAGATCACTTCTTGGACTACAGCAAATTTCTTGTGTACACAATATTTCAACAATCCGACACCATAGCATTGGTGCAGTGCCACATGATCTTCTGGATGCACATACAGGATTATTGGAAAATCAACCCTTTTGTAAATTTTTCACCATATATTTTTGACAGTAATACATAATATTTTTATTTTCAACATTAAAACCTATTCGCTGAAAAGCACCTTGAAGATGAGACGGCCATAAATTTATTTTCAAAAAGTTTATAGTAGATGTAAGCACTGTAAAAGTTATGTAGAACATTTAAAAAATTTAGAAAGGGTAAAATGATGAGAATGAAACATAGAAAAAGGAGCAGAAAAGAAGAGTAGCAGTAGCAGTAGTTTACTCAAAGGATGAAGTGGGTGTATATTTGGGGTAAAAAACCTCAATTTTTGTATCAATGATAAAAATTAATTAAGTCGAAAACTAGACAGTATTTTCTGAAATGTAATATTTCACTTGAAAGGATAGTATTCATGTAGAAAAAAACAGCTATTCAATTTGGTATTATCCATCTTCATTTTAAAATTTTAGGGGTTTAAAGACTGACACTCTAATAATTGATTAAAATCATGATCAGCAAAATTAAAATGCCTCTTATTAAAAATGTAAGAGCTTTATTGCCAAACAAAACCAATTGATAGTTGTTGTGTTATATAGCATTTAAAAAACATAATGTGAAATTTCAGAAAATTTGACCCAGCCGGAGTGGAGTTAAATTCGTTGGAAATTTTGAAATTGGGAGGCAAAAGAAGCCAAGAAATCAGGTGATTTGCATACATTTGCATAAATTAACACTTCTTTATCATGCAACTTTCAACTGCTTTACAAGCTACAAGGTAAACCCAACCATAAAAAGACATTTGCTGTAATTTTTAGCATTTGTTCAATGTTCATCTCTGTGTATCAGCATTTGTTTGTTATTCTATCACTACATAGAACACTCATTGCTGTATTTAGCAACATACCAGTGTGAACATAAATGACCATTGTTATTGTTGATAAATGAATTCTAGTCTGGACTTGATCTGAGATCTCTTTTCAACAAAAACAACCCTGACTGTTCACTGTATGGTTTGTATTGACATGCTAAATACTGGACATTTCATAACGCTTCAGGAGGAGAACAAGATACTGCAGTAGATGCATAAAACAAACCACTGTGAATATTACCGAATTTGACAGCTAAAGGAGTTTAACTAAACATGTTGAGTTTATCTGTCACCCAGGTAGCGTCTATGGTGCTCTTTTGTAAGATCAGAAATTCTGGGCAAATTATATTGAATTGATGGTTTTTTTCCTTGGCCCCCCTAAAAGATTGTGGTATTTTTGTCTGGCCCCCCCTAAATTTTCTTGGAAAAATGGGTGGCCCCCCCCTGAAAATCCTCCACCCCCCCCCCCCTGGAAGTAAATTCTGAATCGTCCCAAAGCAAAACCTCGAGCTACTGTACTACTACTACAGCAAAGAGAACACAGACAGAACAACTCGATCACATCACAGACCCTCGACAAATGGGCCAGACATTGATATTATAAAATTTTCCCAGAAAGACTATTCCTTTCAAGTTTATCCACATCTTTACTCAGAAGGATGTACTACCTCTTGTAAAATATATATTTTATGTACTTTGTCCCCGTACATATACCGGTGTTCTGCCATCTATACTCGTTGTAGATACAAATTTGTGAATGGATTAAACTTGGAGCATTTTTAATTGTTTTCCTTACCCATTTGAATTTTTGATTTTGATGTTTTGGTACAGACACTAAAATTTTTAACTGAATGTGTAATTCTGTCTGGTTGCACGCAGAGTTGAGGGTGTGCATAGTCAAGTATTTCACCGTGTTTTAAGAAGTCAAACAAAAAGTGACTTTTTCCCTCAAACATTTTTAATGTATCTTGATATACCATACCATATGCTCTGTTAGTATGTGTCAAGTACAATAAAGTTGACCTATTGACTAATTTTTTATCTTCGCATCTCATCCAGTTTATGACATTTTGTGACTTTATAATGACTTCAAGTTCAATCATGTTACCTTGTCTTGCCAGCACCTGATCCCAAGATGTCTGATAGTGATGACGACATGCCACAGTTGTCAGCAGAAACACTTACAGCTTTACAAGAATTCTATTCAGAACAGGAAATGAAACAGAAACAAATTGTAGCAATGCAATCTGGAGAGATTGTGGAAGGAATTGGCATCATTGATGAAGATTGGGTGAGTTCATGATTTGTATCATACCATAATTCAACTTTGTCTGCATTTACAGATGACAAGGTTCATGTTGTATAACCTAAATTGTAGCACTTTTTCATACACTCAGGAGAATGTTCTGATGGTTTTCATTGAGAGAGTCTTTTTCTTTTGCTGGTTTATGAATTTTTTTAATAGAATTTTAAAGTGATCAAAAATCTGTCAAGCTTCAACAGGACTCTAGATCTAGTTCCTAGTTAAAATTTTACAGACCTGAAAGTACCGTATTTAAAGTTGAAAAGTTTCAATATTGGTCAATTATTGTAGCATGTTCTGCTTGCATCATCGCATCAAATGAGAGTTGTAGTAAAGGACTAGCCAGTTTCTTTGGTTTTAGGTTCAGCCTGTTTTCACTATGGTGGTACTTGGGCCAATCATGTCTGGGAAATGCTCAATAGGGGAAGTCATCATGTTTTTTATTGTAAGACACATGCTGCTACGGTTGTATCAAATGCATAATACCAACCACAAATTGCGTCATACTCAATTGCAGAGTTCTTAAATCGACAACACGCTTGACTTACATGGAGATCTTTGGCTAAGTACAAGTCATTAAGTTGTTGTTTTAACCAAGAAACCTGCAAGATGAGGGTTTCAAATGAAATTGTATTTTGAGGTTATTGTTTTGCAGTGCTAACCCGATATACATGTATCTAAACAAATTTGACATCATTCGGTAAATTCTACAGTCATCTTTACTGCTGATGCAAATGTTGATTGGGTTATTCACTAATGTTGTCGTCATCTTGGATAATGAGATTTTTGGTACCTCTGATATTTCTTGTTTCCATAGCAACTGTCTCAGTTCTGGTATGATGAAGAAACAGCAACATCCCTTGCTCATGAAGCACTCAGGGTAGCAGGGAATTCTGGGAGGTAAGAAATGATTACTGTAAATAAAATTATACAGTGTCACCTTGAGTGAATTTAGATACTGTATATTCAGCTGGGTTAGCTTTTTTGTCACAGCTTTGACAATGTTAGGGGCTGTGGATAATTAAAACATGCTCCTGGTAAATGCAACTAATTGTATTTGGCCTCAAACCCCCTCCCTCATCCCTAAACGTAAGTTTGGAAGTTTGAAAATCCAAACCAATCAACTTGACTTCAGATGATCCCCTTGAATTGGCAATGCAGGATATACTACTAATGTCACACCAATCTCAGATCTATTCACAACATAACAGATGAAATGCACATTTTTCACTCAAGTTTTGTCATTTTTTTTTTAATATGTCATGTTACAGGATAGCTTGTCTTTCATCACCAACACTTTACCAAAAACTGAGAGAGTTGAAACCAGCTACCTGTACAGCAGTCTTGTTTGAATATGACAGAAGATTTGAAATTTACTCAACTGACTTTGTGTTCTATGATTACAAATCACCACTGGAATTTCCGGATTCCATAGAATTTCAATCCTTTGACATCGTCATTGCGGATCCACCATTTCTGTCTGAGGAATGTTTGAAGAAAACAGCCGAAACTGTGAAGTTTCTCACAAAGGACAAAGTAATACTATGCACAGGTTTGTGTAATTTATCACAATTTAAAAAACTGGAAAAGAGGGGAGTAGTTTATAAGAAGTGCTATTTGTATTGTGTTTAACCATCTGCATGGATATTAATTATACATTACTGCTTTGTCAATACCAGTGAACATTGTGACATCATCCCCCCTGATTATTACTGATAACGTATCTGATCACCCAGTATTGTGGCCCCAGATGTTTTAACATCTGTAAATTCCTTGGCATTGACAAAACAATAAAATATAGCAATAATGTACTCCCTCAAGTAGATATTATACTCCATAATTTGTGCAGTTTCCTTGCTGCTATTCTGGGAGGGGGACATTATTGCGTATTTAAAGGTCCAGCAACAGAACAGAAAATAAAGTTTAGCCACAGCCATTGGTCAATGGCAAGTGAAACGTAAATCTGTAGTGATAAGGGTTATATCATGATTCATGAATCAAGCCATATGTGATTCAAATGAAGCTTCTAGAACAATTTGCTAATGCTGACACAAAAGACTCTAATTTTTGTGACCTTCCAGTAGAAATTTCTTTCTTGTACAGTTTTCATTGTCCTTTTGCATACCAATGGCCAATAGTTGACCTTTTCAATTATGGTCATGGAGGGACCAAGACGATACAACCTATCTAAGAGCACAGCCCTCACAGCTAAATAGTTCAGTCTTATCCTGGTTGCACTGTGAGGGCGCCATCATGAGTACTAGTGTCATTTCTTTCTGAAATGTTAGAAAATGCTGAATTGTGAAGTGCTTTACATCCAATTCCTATCCTTTTATTGTGATTACAGGTGCTGTGATGGAGGAAGTAGCCAGTGAAGTTCTTGGTGTTCATTTATGTGAATTTAAACCAAAACACACACGGAACTTAGCAAATGAGTTCAGGTGTTTTGCTAATTACCAAACAGGTCTTGAGAATACAACCTAAATAGTAATGCTTCATATAGAAGTAATTTTGTCATCATGGTTAGTCATTATCTGATAAACAAAATGACCATTTCTACTTTATGAAACTACCATTTATTTATGATTTGTATCTCTTTTGAACTTTAAAGAAGGTATCTTGTCTTGAAAGATATACAGTAAACCCACATCAAAGGTGTGCGGACACTTGTCATGTTTGTTGTTGCAGACAATGCCTCATTGTCCATTTTCCAAGATGATATCATCCCGAATAGAATCAGATGTAGATGTTGAAGTTTCAACAATTGCTTGTTGGCACTTGTCATTACCTTCCTTACAAGCAGTGAGAAACAACCAAGTGCAGAGACAGGGCAATCTCCAACCCATCAAGGAACAACCAAGTGTAGAGATGGCGCCACCTCTGACCCATTGAGGAACAACCAAGTGTAGAGATGGCGCCACCTCTGACCCATTGAGGAACAACCAAGTGTAGAGATGGCGCCACCTCTGACCCATTGAGGAACAACCAAGTGTAGAGATGGTGCCATCTCTGACCCATTGAGGAACAACCAAGTGTAGAGATGGCGCCATCTCTGACCCATTGAGGAACAACCAAGTGTAGAGATGGTGCCATTTCTGACCTATTGAGGAACAACCGAGTGTAGAGATGGCGCCATCTCTGACCCATTGAGGAACAACCAAGTGTAGAGATGGTGCCATCTCTGACCCATTGAGGAACGACCAAGTGTAGAGACCAGCCATTCTTTTTATCTTACTTACACAAGGTTGAGATGATACAAAATTGTTTGTCCTGCATTTGTCACTGACCTGAGAGAGAGTAATGGAATGTGATTTTCACATTAGATTTATGAAATGTGACATTGAAATGCAATTTTAAGTCCTGATAGACTGCACTTCTTGTCTGGAAATTACGTTAGCAGTGACAATATACAGACCTCTGTGAGCAATCTAGATGGTTCTCATCTTTTGAAGTGGACATGCTTGGTACAATTACACATGCAGGACCCAGGACATTTTTCAAACATTTCTTTTGGATATTTATGTGATTTACACTGTCGTCTACATTTTACTTTCAAGGTGTTCATTTAAAACTTTGTATGGATTTGTGCTTCAGGAGGATACATTGTATTTATCGTCCTCCTTAAATCTAAAAGGTGAATATTTAAAAAATAAAGTCAATGATATTCAAAAAGTTTCAAAGCTGACATGACTTATGTTACATTGTACAAGTTCTAGTTGACAGGTGTATTTCACAAGAAGTGATTAAATGTTGCCGAGACATTTTAAATAATGATAACATATACTGATTCACAATGACGTTCATCCTTCGACTGTCCAACACAATTTGAGAATGATTCTAATTGACAACCTTATATTCTTGCATGAACTCATAGATTAAGGCTCTGCCAATCTGATTCAAATCAGATGTAGAGTATGGCGACGTCTATACTTCAGCGGTATTCTCTTGCTGTCACCTGTAGTGAGAGGCGACAGCAAGAGAATACCGCGTAAGTATAGACGTCGCCTTACTCTACATCTGGTTTGAATCATTGAGGCTGTGCATGCCACATGTAGTACTTTGCCACACTTAAACATGTATAACAATCAGTGAAATTACCATTGTCAAATTGCCATTGTCAAATTAAAACGGAAACACTCATAGAGGTCTTCTCTCAATGTGAATGAATACAGAAACCAAAATAGTGTTTCGTTGACCAACTTGCCTGCTTCACATCCACAGGTATGTATGCATATTATCACATCACTCCCAATGTCTGACAGCAATCACAGCACTAAGGCAATCTGATTAAAATCAGATGTAGAGTACGGCGACGTCTACTTACGCGTACGCGGTAGTGAGAGGCGACAGGAAGAGAATACGGCGTACGTACGCGTAAGTAGACGTCGCCGTACTCTACATCTGATTTTAATCAGATTGAGCACTAAGGATATGTAATTGACAACAAAAGTAAATGCTTTTGCTATATTGCATCATGGCCAGGTCACAGCATCCAGTTCAAGAGGCAGGATTTCGGGGGGGGGTATTGAAATAAAATGAATTAGAACAAGTCTGTAATGGTTGAGCCAGATATGATTGCCTGAGTTTTAATGAATAAAAAATTTACAGTGTCATCCCTGGGTTGCATTCTGGATCAGTACAAGAGATATGCAGGTTAAACTATTACTGTGTAAGTACAACAGATATATGAAGATTATGCTCAGGGTCATACATAGGTTATGGACATCATTGATGAATTACAATAAACGAGGATATAATATCCCAACATGAATATAATAGCCATGTTCTGAATAAGCTGGAAGCTTCATGCTGATAAAATGGAACCATGGAAATATGTCAGCTGATCAGTGATGACATCATTATAGTGATAAAGTCAGCTGACCTGTGATGATATCATTGACATTACAATAAACAGATGACTGTGAACAATGAGATATTCAACTTACATAGTTTCAGGAAAACTGTTTTTGCCAGGGATAGAAAGAACCAGTAGATGATTTGGGAACGTTCATACGACTTAAACCATTGTTTGATACAAGATTTATATACTTAGAGTAACTGCAGTGTTTTACTGGTGGCTCACTACCATTTTAGGGAGAGAGTCTTTTTTTACTTTTTGGAGATTCCATGAGTACATGGAAGATTATTGCATAAAGTCACTCAGTTTACAAGATAATGTTGATGCACAACTTCAGGAGTGTCAATAATTACTAACTACCCCTTTGCTGAAAGCAAGCATGATTTTTGTTTGTGATTACCTACTTCCATTCCAACAAAATTTTCCGTGTACTTAAATTAAACATTGCCAATGTAGGAGAAAGGCACCTCCAATCATCAGATAATATTGTAAAAGCTTGCACGAGGTCAAAAGTTTATGTGACTGTAAATTCTGTCACATATGGTGCGTTTTACACTGAACTTGATTAACTCTGAGTTTTATGACATTTAAAATCTTGTTTGACTACAAGCAGAGTTGAGGTTGTACCGGTATACAGTTGGCCAGTATTTCAGCATGTTTCAATTGGGCAAACAACTTTTCATATCAAATAAATTCATGAAAAAACTAAAAAAGAGCATCTTTGTCCCTGTAACAAAAATATAGGACTCTCCCCTCTAAGTCACAACCCTTTGAGTCACGACAGCATAGGACTCACCCCTCTAACTTACAAACCCTTTGAGTCACGACACAGCAAAGGATTCACCCCTCCAACTCACAAACCCTTTGAGTCACGACAGCATAGGATTCACCCCTCTAACTTACAAACCCTTTGAGTCACGACAGCATAGGACTCTCCCCTCTAAGTCACAACCCTTTGAGTCACGACACAGCGTAGGGACTCTCCCCTCTAACTTACAAAACTTTACAAATTGATGTACTTGTATTACATACAATATTTCTGCCATAGTCACTTTCTTGGGTCAATGGTGAAGCAACTCCCAGTTGACGAGATGCTAGTGTTCAAGTCTCTGATAGTAAACCTATTCCTGCCAGACCCTGGCAGACAGTATCATTTCCAAGTCTGCAAAGTCATGAAAAATGGTATTAAGCCACATCAATGCGTATAATGACACGGTATGTTACATCAGGTTTGGTTGCTAAAATCATGTTCACTGAATCTAGATATTCATGGCCTTTACATATTTCAGACTTCATTTTGTTAAAATGTGACATACAGGACATGTTATGCTCTAGTGGTTTTCACCAACTTGACCTGATAGTGATGTGAACTTGGCTGCATTGAGATTATTACAAAAATGGCAACCTTGGGGACACCTTGAAATTCAATGCTATCTTCAGTAAAGTTAGTCAGTCCTGTTTCTCAAGCTCCAAGAGTTGTAAACACTGCTTTCTCAAATCACAAGGACCCATGACTGTATCAAATATTACCTGAATACATTGCTGTCAATATTCTGTAACAATACATTCAGGTCCACATTAACTTTATAGTATTTTTGTAACATAAAGAGTAACCACAATATACTGAGGTAGAATATGCTGCAAATTTCATGTTCATAAAACAAAAAACAGAGATATTTTGATAAAAAAGAACAATTGGAACAATGAAAGTTACAGCTGCTGGTCAAGTTAAACTACTAAATTTTGAATTTTACACATTCAATTTAGGTAGAATGCGCCTCGGGGACAGATATTGGGACACAAACTTTTACAATAAAGCACCCCCAGCGATGGTATACCACAAGATTTTGACAAGTTCACGACATACATGCACGGGCGATAGTTGGGTGTGATTTATTGCTAATATATCATAACAGTATATTGAAATTCTGGCATGGAACGTCATAATTGGATTTTTGCTAAAGCTGAGAGCTCACACATATGCCAGCCGTGGTATATCGCCAATATACCACAGTTCTTTTCTCCTCTCCACCAATCAGATCGCTGTATTTGCACCATCAATATACTGGTATGATATAATTTCTGACAAACCACTTGTGGAGGTTCATTTTAAAGCTCTTGGTGTGAGAAAACTTTTCACCGGCTTAGTTTTTTGAAATTCGAAAATTGTGTTTTTCTCCACAGAGTTAACACAGGGATGAAGGCCATTTTGAACTTTAAACATCAGTAAATCTTGGGTTGTTTCTCTAGTACCAAAATTTGCATGGTGACCCAAGATTTTTACTTTGGAAAGAAAATAGATTCTTTATCCCTTTTCCTGCGAGACAGTATCACTTCCCCATCAGCAAAGTCAGTAAAAAGCGGTATTGAGCCAAAACATGACTTATTTCACCCACTTGGCTTGGTCTGTTATAGCGTCTTTAGTCCAAAAAAAAAATCAAGTTTACAGTATTTATGTTTTCAACAGCCTTCAAATGTCCAGTATTATGTGAAAATATACCATATGGAATATGTTGTGTTTCATTAATTTTAACCATCTTGACCTTGTGGTGAAATATGGACTTGGCAGGAAAAGGGTTAAGGAAAGTTTGAGCAAAAGTTGAAGTCTTTCACTTTCGAGGCGCATACTACCAGACTTTCTCATGACAAAGAAGGCAGATGCATTTCATGGAATGTTCAATGAGGGTTTTTCAATAGTATTCCACTGTCAGTCTCAGCAGGTTTTCATTTCTTTCTGGTCCATGGAACTCAATTTTTACATCCACAAAAAATTTGCTGTGATGGCCAAACAGACAAAGTAACGATGTCATTGCTATTTTTTTATTATTTTATTAAACTAATTCATTTTATGTTGTTCTGGTAATTCTGTAATGTTGGTCATCAGAGAATAAATGCCAGCTTGGAGGTCAGCCTTTCAACTGTACAAGAAGAATTTTCTTATTACAAGATATATAAGCTGTAAAAGTTTCATCTGGTCAGTAATAAGCAGCAATCTTGAATTTCTGTACATTTTCAAAGCATGTATAACATGCTGCAACTAAAACCTTTTGTTACACATTGTTATCAAAAGATTCATAGATTGAACACTATTGTTAGTATCCGTTTTTCACTCAGAGTGGGGGGAGTCGGTGATACCTTTTAGGTAGAACACGCCTCAGGGACAGATATTGGGACTCTCACTTTTACAATTCTTTTCTGATCTACCACTTGTGGGGGCTCATTTTAAAGCTCTTGGTGTAAAACTTTTCACTGGTAGTTTTTTGAAAATCGAAAATTTTACTTCTCACCATGGAGTTAACACAGGGATGGTGGCCATTTTGAATTTAAAATATCGGTAAATGTTAGGTAATTTGTTTAATTAGTGCCGGAATTTGCATGGAGACCCCCTATAGAATGGTTGAAAGATGCCGTGAGGGAAGTTTGAGCAAAAGTTTAAGTCTTTCATTTTTGAGGCGCTCACAAGTGTAGAAACAAAGCTCATTGCATCTACCAAGTAAAGCACACTGAAAGTATTTCAGGATGTGTAATAAGAAGTAACCTTCCTACACGGTATCAAATATGTGTACAAATGAAACATTGCATCTTCTCTTCCCTTAAAAAAATGTTTTTGGTTACTTACTTGACATCTGACACATATTTGAACTGTAAAAACAATCCAATTGATATCAAAAATATAATTTCTGCTCTGCTGTAGTAGACAAATGTGTCAAATATGATATTTTGTACAACCCATGACCACTTTTGTCTGCTACCTACACCATCATTGGAAGTAGAAAACACAAACATACATACAGAACAGGTATTTCGCTACATTTGTACCAGGTATCCTAAACCACAGTAAAGGCAATTTAAAATGCTACATGTATATGGAAGCAGGCAAAAATAAGGGCCGACGTTTTACAATAGAAAGACATTTCAAACTCAGCAAATTTCTGAGAAATACAACTCATAAATGGCAGTGATATATTTGTCTGTCTGTGCTGTTTTAAACTGCTCTGATAGCACTGATGATCTCAGCTGACAAAACTGTCACTTGAATATTCCATGAAAGCTCAACAACAAATGAGGAATCCAGTACAATTATTTACTGTCTCCCTTTACAAACACCTACAGACATGATCACCATCTATCCACACAATATGCACCATGCAGACTTGTGTAGTTTGCATTTTTTTTCAGAAGAAACAATAACAAATCTTCAACTGACAACTCGGCTAATTTGTTTCATATAACAAATAACAGTATTTTTTACCGACATATATTTTTCTGAAAACAGAAATTTCAGTTTTCACTGCATCATGCCGACACATGTCAGTATTTACAGTGTAAAGATTTCAGGAGACAAGTTAGTCCAAGTAAAGACAGCAAATAAAGTACTGCACTGTATCTTGTGTTGTCTACCCATGGCATTGGATACATGATGTTGACATGACAACTACTCTGTTATGAAATGTACATGCTGCACTGACAAACAGAGAGAATGAATTGTTTTCTGAATTCATGACAAATCTGACCAATTAACTCAGGAATAAATAAAGAATGGTAAAATGCTAATGTGATTTGTTACAATTGGGCTATTAGCAAATCAGCAATTTAGGAATTATCTAGAAGGGGAATGGCTAATCAATGTCTGAATGTCAATCTCTTACTTCATAGATATTACCACATACAACAAAATGGTTAATGAACGGTTTATGTGATATTGGCATTTCCAAGTAAAGCCACTTTGATTGACAGTTGTCCTCTAAAGTGAGAATAAATATGCAGCAATACTGAGTGACCACATCGGGATTACAGTGTTAACTCATTGGAATGTTGGGACATACATATCAGATTCACAGATGGTACAACTGCTTTCTGGTTTCTTAATTTGTTTTGTTAAAAGATCCAACCAGGTTGTGTATACTTGTAGAGTATCTGTTCTGACTATGAGACTTGATTTTATTTGCCCTCATCGATGTCATCTTTTGTCTCATAACTCTAGGCATCCTGTCACGTACTGTAGGCATACACAGGCTTCATTCTGCAACTTCTTCACTGTCATCTCTAAGAATCCTTCTTAAGGTCAATTCCCAGACTCCTTCAAAGGTCAATTTTCAGACTCCTTCAAAGGTCAATTCCCAGACTCCTTCAAAATCCTTTCCAGAATTCTCCTTCAGTCAATCAATACCATACTGTTTCATGGTGTCCAAACTAAAGTGACAGCAGAAAGTATTTGTGTGACATCTGAGAATTCGACTTCATGGGGTTCATGGACTTTTGTGTGACATCAATTTGTGTTACCGAATTGTTAGATTTCTAATGATATACATTGCTTCACCATCAGTGCCACAGAGAAGGCAGTTATTTTCAATGTCTAATGTATTAATAGGCATTTTGTTATGAGGCAGCAGTGTGGTGATGTCTATGTTTCTTTGTGAGGTAGCTTCATTGCTAAGCCATGGACTGGATATCGATGTCTTTGCTTGACTTGATGCAAATCCAAGACCTTTTGATGCCGACGGAAAATGACCTCCTCCGGTTCCTACACCTAGGGAAAAAAAATTTGGAAAGATCATATAAGATACTGTGGTAACAATGAATCCATGCGGTGGTTTTCATAAGTTTACAAAAATATAATTGTGATGCAAATTTTGTGCAGCTTGACTGAATGTCATGGAACATTGAAAAGAAAAGTTCATCTCTAAGAAACTTTGTGCATTCAAGAAAAATTGTACACTCTTTGAGATGACACAAAGTCTTAAAATGATTACATCATGACTTGCACTCAGCATCTACAAACCTCACCATAGCATATGAACTTCACACCGGATACAAGATTTGTGATTTAATCGTTAATATTCACATTAACATAGTAATGAAAATTAAACACAGATACTGTCATAAAATCGAGAAAAAAAATGTGAGAGAAAGATTTCACTCAGTGTCTTCAACAATGGAAAAAGACACTCTGACATGTTGTGATGTAGTCTACATTGATTTTGTAAGGATTGCAGGATAACTATCAATTACTAAATCAACGTCAGGCAAAACTCAGAGTTTTTGCAGAAATCCACTTGTTCATTTGAGCTCTGTGAGACGTAATTATCTGTGGTTCAAATGCATACACAGAGAAGACAATACAGAGTGTGAAATTCACAAATGACAATACAAAGTGGGAAAATGAAAGTACCATTAAAGCTACCTGAACCAGCAATCATGGTAGTTGATAACTGTGTTGCCATGGTTACTTGTGATGATGTATTATCCCAGTGCCATACTGATCCATCCTCAGAACATGTAAATAAATGATCTGGATTTGTGGGATGAAATTTCAATTCCCACACTGGAAGAAAGAAAATAAAAAAGTTGTTAATAAAACATGATGCCTTTTTACATGACTTTGTAAAATGTTTGAATTTTTGATATCTAATCTAAGACACAAATGATGATGATGATTAAAGGGTGACAAATATACTTTACTGTATTAACCATTTTACAAAAGTAACCAAAATTTGAAAATCATTCAGATTTTGAACCTTGTTTTCATAAACTTGTTAGCCGTTTGCACTTCAAGTAATTTCTTTGAGCAAATTTAATTTTATTTTTATAATTTTAGCAATATGTGCAAATTCCACCACAATTTTCATAAACTCATATTTCACCAAAAAATTTTGACAAACAGAAGGCCACCAATCCCTAGGAACCTGCCTGTTAAATTTCATAATAAATGGACAAGCGGTGCCAGATATTTTTTGACCAAAAATGGGAAAAATTGCCCTTAAATACAATGTGAATTTAACCAAAATTTGAATGAACCTAATTGTGGTCAACCCTTGAAACCCGCATAATAAATTTCAGAGCAATATCTGATAAGTCAATTGCTGATGGACAATAGACGGACAAACCTCATATGCTGTGTTACTGACAGTGGTGCAGTGCTAAGATGATCCCTTAACCGAATGAAACATGCATTTATTGGTGAACTTCAGCAAAATAAAGCTATGTTTTTGACTGGGTTGACATTGTCATTTCAGTCTCAAGAGTTGTAACCACATAACTGACTACAATACAAACACTGCAGAGTACGTTTTACTTTGAAAATACAAAAAAATACTTCACTTACTGTTAGTACTGTGAGCATCTAGCAGTGTAACTGGAAAACTTTCTTGCCTCATATCCCAGATAGTTAAGACTCCATCTTCTCCTCCAGTAGCTACAATATGAGGTTGATTTGGATGCTTGTCTATACAATGGAGAGGTATTCTTTCACCGGAACTGAAATAAAATGTTTCATACTTAAGGAATTGCTTGCAGCTGTTGTGTATTGTGTCTCTTCCTTCAGTAAAATTGACCAACGACACAAAAATATAATGGTATTAATACTAGTTGTAGACAATAAAATTGAGAGGTGAGTACATACATAGTATACAAACATCCACCACTGCATCTGTGACTGAAAGCTAAGAATTCAATTCCTTTGGTCTGCAGGACCTATCAATGCTCAAGAAAGTACATAAAATTGAAGACAAGAAGTATGCTCAACCTTAACCCTTTACCTGCCAGACAGTATCACTTCCCCATCTGCCAAGTCAGTAAAAAGCGGTATTGAGCCAAAACCATATATATTTTCACCCACTTGACTTGGTATCTTATAGCAACTTTAGTCTGGCAAAATCATGTATTGCTTACATTATCTCTATTTTCAGTGACCTTCAAATATTCAAGTTTTTGTGAAAATGCACCATATGGGATAATGGTTTGCTTTACCAATTTCCACTAACATGATCTGATGGTAAAATATGAATTTGGCACGAATAAATGATAGTTACTGTTTCTCTGATTCTCAATAGCCATACATGACATATTACATACTTACAGTATGAAAGATCTGCTTGGTTGTGAGGTGGGCTGTCTTAGGTCCCAGATTTTCAGCTGACCCGTTGAGTTGACTGTAATGACTTCATATTGCTTTAAGTAACACACTGCATGAATTGTACAACTATCTGCATTATCTGCCGAGACAAAGACACAAATTCAGCTGAAATTCCATGGCAATGTGGTCCACACAACAGAAAGTAAATTACAATCAGGATAAAAAATAGAACTGTCTTTTAAAGTATTTTGCAGGTATCATGGACAAGCAAGCTGGAGACAAGATACTGATGAAATGGAAGGGAGTGCTTTTCTCACAGTAACAGCATTTACAGGGTGTCTATTGATGGTGTTCTCTTGTACAATTGAGGCAACTGCTCAAATAAATTGATAGAAAGTTACCCTTATGATACCAACTACTCATCTCAAAAACAAAATTTTTGTATTTGATGATTGGATATTTCCCATCAGATATTTATATTAAGATCTATACGTTGGTGTGGTTCCAAAATAATTTTACATCAGGCCACTTTTGCTAGTTCTCTAGCTTGAGTTATTTCACCAAACCTTTTGACAAACACTGACTGTACATTTGAATGTCCAATATCAGTTTGGTTAGGATTATGGTTGTGTGCGCCTTGAAAGTGAAAGACTTTAAACTTTTGCTTGAACTTTCCTCTAGAGTTCTTTCAACCATTCTCTTTGAAAATCAACAATAAAAATTGAGGGTCATCGTGCAAATTTTGGTACTAGACCAAGAAATTAATCAAGATTTCACTGATATTACTGATTCAAAATGGCTGCCATTGCTGTGTTTACTCCATGGAGAAAAAAAGTCATCGTTGATGACACAGTCCCCACTTGTTAATGGGTACTTTGATTACATGTCCTCAGAGAGGATAGAGTCCTCTTCTAGGTCTGTGATAAAAATACTTTTGAATAAATTCGCTTGATACATGTCTGAGTTGTAGTTCAGGACATGAAAAAATCGTAATAAAATGGCCACATGTCGGCCATATTGGATCGTATCACAAAACAAATCGATGTGCATATGTATGACATAGGTCAATGTCCTTGTACCAAGTTTGAATAAAATCCGTTGAGATATGCCTGAGTTATGGCTCTGTACATGAAAAATCGTAACAAAATGGCTGCACGGCAGCCATATTGGATCGTATCACATGAAAAATTGACGTGCATATCTATGACATTGGTCAATGTCCTTGTACCAACTTTGAATAAAATCAGTTGAAACATGCCTGAGTAATGGCTCTGTACATGTAAAAATCGTAATAAAATGGCCGCCTGGCGGCCATATTGGATTGTATCACAAAACAAATCGACGTGCATATGTATGACATAGGTCAATGTCCTTGTACAAAGTTTGAATAAAATCGGTTGAGATATGCCTGAGTTATGGCTCTGTACATGAAAAAATCGTAACAAAATGGCCGCCTGGCGGCCATATTGGATCGTATCACAAAACAAATTGATGTGCATATCTATGACATTGGTCAATGTCCTTGTACCAGCTTTGAATAAAATCAGTTGAAACATGTCTGAGTTATGGCTCTGTACATGAAAAAATCATAATAACATGGCCGCCTGGCAGCCATATTGGATCGTATCAAAAAACAAATTGACGTGCATCTGTATGACATATGAAGTAATCCTTGTACCAAGTTTGAATGAAATCGCTCCAGGCATCTCTGAGATATCTGCGTGAACGGACGCACGGACGGACGCACGGACACACGCACGGACATGACCAAACCTATAAGTCCCCCCGGACGGTGTCCGTGGGGACTAAAAAATAATTTTTTTTATTTTCAAAAAACTAAGACGGTAAAAGTTTTTCTTACTCCAAGGGCTTCAAAATGGGCCCCTACTAGTGGTAGATCAGAAAAGAATTGGTAAAGTTCGAGAGTGTAAATATCTGTCCCCGAGGTGCATTCTGCCTTAATGGTTATCAAATCTGGAAAATGAGAGAAATGTTTACATGATTGTGATGTGAACTCACCAATTGTCCTGACAGGATGTCTTTGGTCTAATCTCAATACTTGTATTCTACCATCTTCACCAACACTTACTACATCTGGTGTGTTTACTGCCACACATGTACACGGGCAACTTTTACCACTGGGATGGTGGTGAACACTCTCCCAGTTATTGTGAACTGATAAAGTCTGTCAAATTAACACAGCATGTATCATTAACATAATAAAGTCAACTGACCAATGAATGAACATTAAATTGTCACATGACTGAAGCAATGAAAATCCTGCCATTCACTATATAAAGCATCATTTTAAGCTATTCTTTTGTTGGCTTCTTTCTTTTGAAATAAGTTGACAACTGTCAGAATGTTGCTTATCATGTAAACAATTGTTCAGCTAAGGTTGTGAAATGTAATACTTGCTGGAAGAATCTTCTTTATCATTTGAAGATTTAAATTTATTTCCAAACATTTTCACTGTTGAACATGTCTTTTTTGAGGTAATTTAAGTACAATAGTCCACATACAACCACTAATAATAATTGATTTGTGAAATTTGGTATATCAGCTACTATGCAGAAATATTTACCTTTGCATTTTCATGGTATCTATAGACAGTCACTGTCCCTGTTGATGATGTTCCTATGAGACGCTCACTGTCTATATACTGAAACAAAAACCAAAGAAAGCTGAAAATTTTAGAGAAGTTATTGCTCATTTAAGGTAGAACACGCCTTGGGACAGATATTCAGACTCTCAAACTTTCACAATTCTTTTCTGATATATCACTTGTGGGGGTTAATTTTAAAGCTCTTGGTGTAAGAAAACTTTTTTGTGGCTTAGTTTTTCGAAATTGGAAAATTTTATTTTTCTCCATAGAATTAACACGGGGATGGCGGCCATTTTGAATTTTAAACATCAGTAAATCTTGAGTCATTTGTTTCCCTAGTACCAAAATATGCAAGGTGACCCCCGATTTTCATTCTTGGTTTTGGAAGTGAATGGCTGAAAGATTCCATAAGGAAAGTTTGAGTAAATGTTTAAGTCTTTCACTTTGAGGCGCATACTACCTTACACTGTTTTGTTCACACATGAAAAATCAGACAGGATCATTGCTAGGGATACAGTAATGAAAAGGCCCTGTTCAAGTTCATATTTGAAACGAGTGTCTGGCTCTAGGCTACAATATTTACAATGGTTACGGTGTATGCGACCATCTTGTTCCACTCTGAAGTATGAAATGATACACATGTATAGGTATATATCCACCAACAAATGTGACTTATCATTGAACCGACAATTGGATTCATTCAGCAATGCAGAAATACATCCCCAAACTTTAGACTTGTTCATCTGTATTTGTGCATTGGTGCACTATATGATTGGCTGTTATGAACATAAGTCAGCCAGCCAGCCATCCTGAATGCAAGTCAGGTTGTACACTAGTCAAGTGTGCTGGATAGCGAAGAACAGAAGTAAATTTAATGAAAATAATTCAAAATTTGACTGCTTTCCAGAAAAGTCATTTTAAGACCAAGTGAACTGGGGCGTCATATAGCCAGAGCTAGCTACACACAAATATATGTGATGCTTAGGTTGAGTAAACAATTTTCAACCAGAACCTGTTTAATTCATGAGTTGTATAGTCATCTCAAATGTGAGAACAATATCAAAAGGCTGTTCTAAACACACCTTCAGATCTGTGACATCTCCAATATGTCTTGTTTCACAGAGTAATTCTGGTTCCAACTGTTCTACAGCTTGTTCTTTTGAATCAACTTGCAGCAAAGATTCTGAACATTTCCAAATTGCTATTTTATTCTCCTGCAATGAAGGTTAAAGAAAATTAGACAATTATCATTTTGATTTCTTTCACTACTGAATTAGAGTCCAATTTATCTATGTTGGACATCCATATGCATCAGATACATTACAGATAATTAAATGATATTTTTAAATTGATCACATTCAAGTTATAAGTGACTCACTGTAAGAATACATAGATACAGGGATTTGTCAAAAGTCCTCCAGACACTTCAACGTGCTACAAGCATAAAAAAACTGAAAAAGTATTTTCAAGATAATGATACAAGTTTTTCTCTTAATACCAGTGGAAAAGCTTGGGGGAGGGGTCAAGGAGGCAGTGGTGGAGGCGTGGGGTTGAAGTGACCAGGGCTGACGGGATTGAAACTGTCAGGGGTTGAGATGACTAGTAGAAGCCGTATTCCTGCCAGTATTGAGCTGAACCATATATGTACATTTTCACCCACTTGGCTTGGAATGTTATAGCATCTTTAGTGCATAAAATTCAAGTTTACAGTATTAATGTTTTAAACAGCCATCAACTGTTAAATTTTATGTTAAAATACACAATGCTTCACAGATTTTAACCATCTTCACCTGATGGTGAAATACGGACTTGGCAGGAATAGGGTTAATATGATGATGATGATAGTCAATGTGTCATATCATTTGCATTCTATAGTGTCATGGAGGTAACTGCATGGCAGTATAGAGGTCATATGCCAAGTTAGGGAAGGATGAAGGCGTTGTCACGTGTCTCTGTTTGTACAAATCACTGGCAAATGAAATTATCTGTAGATGACAGTCACTATCAGACGAGAAATCATAACTTTCTTTGAAATCAGTATCTTTTCAAACCGTTTACAACCAACGTTTCGATTTGGCATCTCTCCTTGCAACGCACGAAAAGTGTACGTGACTAAAACCTAATGCACTCACACCCTGTACAGCATGACTTGTGAGTAGTAGTTGTACTAGTAGCAGTTGTACCACTACACTGGCAGTGGCGCTGTGGCTAAGTTCTGTGCTAAGGCTCGTTTACAAGCACATAATTTTTGTACAACTAGAGCAGACCCCTGTTTTAAGCGAAAGGTTCATTTTTCGTTGTTACCTCGTCATCCCAGCTGCCTGAAGCAAACACATCGGATGCTTGGAGACCCTGCTGAGCTCTTGGTCGCCACCTTATTTTACTGATCTTCTGTGACACAAATTTCACGACCGGATCCGCCATTTTGAAATTTGGCACATGGCGGGAACATCCGGGAGTTTCATGAAATCTCGATTCGGGCGAGAGAAATGCATGTCTCGTGCAAAGCGAGAATTTGACATGCCCCAGACGACGAGCAGAGAAGGTCCCCTACGGTCGGGTTTCTGACAGGCCTGGGTTTCTCGCAAGCAATAGGAGGTGTACTACATATCCATTCCACGCTGCGTATTTCCCACGCTCTGGTTCTTCCAGTCTCCTGGCTGGACAACATACCGTGGCAAAGATTTTGTACCTTAGGGGTGGACCATTTGATATCCTGGGGGGGGGGCTTGGAAGATTTGGGGGAAAAAAAAGATGCCAGGTGGAGTTGCTCGAAAAAAAAAATCTGGCTTTAAGTGGCTGATGGAAAAACAATTATGGACCATTGCGACTCGGAAAAAAAAAATCTTGGCAATTGTTCGATGCACACTGCAGCATCAATAAAAATCAAGCAGTAGCTCTAGAGTTTTATAAAGCATAAACCGTTTCAAGCTTGAGGAACAATAACTGAATATGAACAATTGTACAGTATACATGACCTTCTGATTAGAGGAAGTATGCTGAAATTGAAATTGCTCACCAGTGTTTTCCAGAAATGTGTAAATCTGAATGTAAGGATTTTGTCAAAATACCACAAGAAGAGAGACAGCCTGCAAACATTTTACTATTATCGTTTGCGCATAGAAAACTCATAACAATGAAAAAATGCGTAGAGACTCAATCCAATGCGTAATATTATTACGCATTGGATCGACTCTCTACACATTTTTTATATTGTTATGAGTTTTCTATGTACGCATGTTTTATTCGTAAATGCGAACACTGTTATAGTGAATTATCTTACCAATGTTTTTCTTAACAAAAGCGAATGTGTTTTGATTAGAATTGAATGAGTTTGATGGTTTTGGGGAAACTACTATGTGGTAATGAAGAATGGGAAATGGGCAATGAAATGAGCAGACAGCAGGTGATTTAAGATTAAATGTTACATCTTCACTGCAAATAAAACCATAAGTGTGTCATAAATAATACAAACAAAACAAAATCATGTTTGTTTGTTTTGTTGTATGTGAGCCACGTCTAAGACACACAACAAAAGTACTGTTTCAGTCAGTAAATGTCACCTCAGATGCCACCAGAGAAAACCATTTCCACTCCAAAATTTCATTTTCGCCTTGCGAGAGGGGGGACACCCCCCTCTCGCGCCGCTCTCCCCCCCTCGTTCGCTACGCTCACTCGCCACTCAGTCGCTTCGCTCCCTCGCAGTCCACCCGGCTACTTTCTTAAATTACCCGGCTACTTTCAATGTAAGGACAACAATAACAAGTAAATGCCATAAATGTACATGATTTTACAAATATGTTTTTGTAAAGTGAATCAAAAATGTACATGTATTTACATATCTTTATTTAGTTTCTTGAATATAGTCTGTGTGCGATAGAACAGCATCTTGTTACTGGGTGTGAAAAACCAAGCAAACAACATTGCACCGAAATTTGGTAAAAAAAAATATATCTCGAAGAAGGAAAGTGAAAAAAAAAGTTGCCAGCATATGCCCTGTAGAAAAAAAATAATTCATGGTGAAGCACGTGGGAAAAAAAATAATGGCTCTCCACCAATCTTCCAAGCCCCCCCAGGATATCAAATGGTCCACCCCTTAGGATAAAAACAAAACGAGATCCACGTCGGACACGCCGTACGAGGGCGCCAAGCCATATTCGTTACTCAATCCATGGAAGTAGTTCCATGCTCAATCCGTCATCAGCACATCTTCATGGTGGGAAGGCATGGGTGCCAGAATCGTGCGTGCAGTTCGAAATATCAACGTCGAAAACCGAGCACATCGATTGATTGAGAAAGAAAAACCAACAGCTGCACCAAAACACCCAACGACGGCAAAGAAAATCGATGAGTTTATTCAAAGTAAGTCCTTGCTCCATGCCCCGGCTCCATGCTACTATCCCCTGCGTCATGTGCGTACAAATGCTGTGTATTCCTGGCGGTGTACGGCGTTGTATGGTGTGGTGGGAGGCCGTACCACAGGTGCCTGGGGTTGCCGGTGTACATGCATAGTGGGCCGTACAACGCTGGGAACACACAGCATATTTGTAAGCA
Source organism: Ptychodera flava (assembly GCF_041260155.1). Lineage (NCBI taxonomy): Eukaryota > Metazoa > Hemichordata > Enteropneusta > Ptychoderidae > Ptychodera > Ptychodera flava. The sequence continues at coordinate 35,129,023 of NC_091937.1, forward strand.
GAGCTAGCTGCAATCCATATCCTTAGCCTATATAGGGCCAGCCACTCGGGGGGGGGGGGGTACCTGTTCAGAGAAGTGGTAGGGGTGTGCGGCCGCAGGTATAAAACCCAGGGCCCATTTTAGACCTAAAATCCCGTTATTTTAGGACCCCAGTTTAGACCTTTATGACCTTTGACCCAGGTCAAAAGTCAAAGCGTCAAAATTTTTAAAACGGAAAAAGCAAGTATTTGCCCCGGCAAAGCCTACCACTGTACCGCGTTTAGGACTATGTTGTTGCTGGCCAAACCATGCTTTCCAAAAGGAAATACCAAAAAAATTTGATGAAAGAAAATTTGTCTTTCACCCTCACCGAATTTTGGTCAAGCTTCTACAAATTATCAATTATCTGCAGTTACAGTCTGACTAGTGGGTTTTTTTGAAATTGCAATTCACAACAAACCTCGCTGTTCATCTGTAAAGCAACACTACTTCATGTGGCCATGGTTGACCTGTCTGTCATGATCAATACTAGGAACCACTTTGTTTGGGTATTTTCTATTGGGCAAAAATCTTCAATATATGGAGTTCTTACCAATCAGTGACAGTGTTTGACAACCAAGTCGATATTTACTTTGGCGTAAGCCAGGGGTCTCTTTAATGGTTCCCCTGCCACAGAAAAAGATATCGATGCTTATAAAGTGCAGCCCAGAGCCCTGCGAGCGAGACGGGAACAGACGGTTGAAATTTGTTCTTGTGTGGCACTCAAAAATCAACCCCATTTTAGACCTTGGTTTACAGTGGAATTGATACCCCATTTTAGACCAAGTTGCTGAAATACCCACCCCATTGGGCGGCACGTATACATATAGGCAAGTAATGGAAGTGACCCCCCCCCGGGCAGCCACTCCACACAATCGTTGAAGTTTTGGTTCAATACACGGTCACGGCGAAGACGTGTATTTTATTTTCTAATGCGTACGTAGCCTTAGTCGTGTATCGAACCACAAGCGACTTTGATCCACCGTGTCAAAATTTGTCTTGTGTGTGGGACTGGGATCAGATACAGGGACTGTGGATCACACTTGCAGCAACCATGGAGGTACCTCCATGCAGCAACTTACTGCAACACAACCAAGCCCAAGTTTGTATTTCTCAATCAAAAGTGACTCCCTAGGCCTTGTAATATTTTGTAACAAGACCCCCCCCATATCACTGAAACAGTAGCTTGTGTGAAAATATCAATAATTATTCTTTTTTTTATTCAAAAACATTTTTTATCAGCAGACATCTGTCATCTATTGCATCAATTGTTCTTCAAAATGGCCATGTGACACAGGGAACACATCCTTCTCGCATGCTGCCCTGCCAAGCCTTTACCCAGTATTTATCTCTACCATTAATATACATTTCTGCAACTGAAAAATATTCCACAGAAAATCCTGTATTAGTGCACATATTTACAAGCACCATTCCACCTATGTGCCTGCCTTTTAAAACAATACATTAGTCTTTCCCTTTGCAGAAAAACTGTTCTGTATTTTGGACAAAGGTAAATGTTTCTCAATAAAAACCGTAGATAAAATATAACAAAGTGAAAATGTTTTATATTGAACATGTTTGGACATCAGGGTGTTATGTAAACTATTATTAATATTACTATTGTTGTTTTTTTCAGGTACACCAGGTGCAGCACAAGAGATTTCTTCAAAACATGAAAAATTAAATGAATTTTTAAAACAGGTCAGAGTGGAGTCCACAGACCCAGCAAGTCCTTTGAAAGTGAGTAATACAAGTTGATAATCAATGACGTTGATATCTCTTGATCTCCAGTGCCAGATTGGCAAACCATTAATTTGCATTGCATTGATCCCTGGATGATCCAAAGTCACTCCACACCATGGATGATCTGTGCAAAGCATCACTATTTCTAAATACAGCAATCTGAATCTACACTTCATTTACATTAAAGGTCACAAGGTAAATCGTTCCATGATGATTGTGGTAATAGAAGTCAATGAAAAAAGTCATCATTGTTCTGAACAGTGACTCCTGTACATGAAACATGATGCTACACATTACAACCATAGACCCTAGAGAAAAATGGGTCTCTGTTACAACTGAGGATCATCCAACATTTTGTATTAATATATTTATAAAATTCATGAAATCCAATGAGGCCCTGCTTGAGTTGTGGCAAATTTTCTTCTGTGATGTAACAATCAACACTGTGACCTTTCTTGAAATGTAGATTTGTGTATATAGAGGTGCAAAATCAGTTACTGCAAACGATTATTGGGATAAACAGAGATTTGACAATGAAAGGGGTTTACCTTAGCTTCAACTTACTTGGTCAAACCATTCACACACCCCACCTCTGTTGAGCATATTGTTTGCAGTAGATTTGTTGGAGACTGCAATACAGATTGACGGAGATATTGTCAAAGTATTAAAGTCAGGGAATTATTAGTACCAGTAGAAACCTACTATACTCCGAGGGTAGAAATTGATAATTTTGCAAATATAGAAAGTGCATCTGATTATGTGTCTATGCAGCAGCTTCCAGGTGTGTGCAAAGCACTGGATGAGAATTTTTTTCAATAATATGTTCCAAATCATCCAACTAAAATGCATCCTACAGTATTTTTGGACTGTATGGCCATGTTGTAAGTCTCCTGTGTCATTTTTGCGCCTTCACTTCAAAGTTCACTTGTAGCGCCACATATCCATTCATGGATAGCTAAATTCTGTTTTTAGATAATTGTCTTCAAAACTTTCATTTCAATTTCCAACAAAATGTAAACAGTTTATTCATCACACTTCCCAAAAAAAAGGCCAATTCAGAATTTTCAGTGAAAGATCAGAATATGCATCCACTGTATTTTCAACATGCAGAGTTTTCACATTGGTCCCACAATCAACATACACCTGCAGTAACATGATCATGCACTGTGCCATGCACTCCTCATGTTTCACTGGAATTAAAGCACTCTTTAAATCCACTGTATATATCTTTGTTGACTGATTTTTTCAGATTCTCTAAGATAATAGGATTTTGAATTAGCACTTCATGATGACTGTGTCAGCAATGCTGTATGATAATTTTCCAAATTGTTTCCTCAAAACGTGAACACAAAAGCCAACCTGTACTCATTCACACGTATATGTATATATTAGATTACCAAAATGATATTTATGCATTGTCTGCTTAATGGCTCTGAAGACTAACTTCCTAAAAAATTTTCAAAGTTGTAGATTGTTTGATGTGCACTTATTGTATTGTACATGAGCATTCCAAAAAGAAAAGTAACAAAAACATAGGGCCAAAGTCCCTGAAGCTACTATAGACATGGATACAAAATTAAGTATTTCCTGACTGTATGAAATTATCTCACTAAGGTCATCCTAGGGACATGTAAACCAAATATTAAAGCTGTCTGACCAGCGGTTTGAAAAAAACAAGCAACTCAACAGTTGACAGAGCTCTGCTGTGTTATGTAGAGAATAACCTTTTGTGACACATGTATTGATGAAGGTGGATATCTTTGATAGCTCATTTCAGGATGGCCTGACCAAAAATGGAAAAAAATTCCGTAAAAATACAGATTTGCATATTTCATCAGACTATATTAGTCTATAATAGCAAATAAACGAGAGTTAATTACATTCTAATTAAAGTAAACAAGACTTGCTTAAATCAAGATTTACGTCATAAAAAAACAGCATATCTGTCAGGTTATAAAGAATCTTGAGCTGGTTATCTTTTAATATCAGTAGTTTCATCCTATTAACCAAGCACATTTTAACTTTCAAATTAACATTGTAAGTTTTGTTGAATAAGTTGAGACTGTACGTACTCAGAGAAAGCACACTAAAGAGACAAATGTTTGAAACTTAAGAAGTTCAAGGTCATCAAAAGCATTATAAGGAATCATGTTACACTTTCATTGCACTGTTTACACAGATTGCTATAAATGCTATAAATAGCACATGAGGAATCTTACAGCCAAGCTTTACCATAAAAAACCCTATCACTTTGACCACTCTTTTAATTGACCACTCTATTTTTTTCCTCAAAAAGTAATCTTATTTTATCCTACCAAGTCAACCATAAATGGAAATTAGAACTTTCTCTATCTCTATTTGTTTGACCACCCTATCATGACAAACTATTATGAGCAATTTCTTTTAGATAACATAAATGGTGGTTCAGAATATATCAAAGTTGGGATTCAGGAAAGTTGCCTTTACATGTTTTAATCCTCAATTCACTATGAACTGTCGAAAAAAGTTGTAACTTTCTGATAATTCCACACTAAAATTATTTGGCTTTGATGATTTCCTAATTAATTCAATTATTTAAAATCATATTAATTATTTTTTCTGGGTGAATTGATAGGGTTTATACAGTACAACAATTACATACAATGTAAGTCAAATTTTGACCAAAAATGACAAAAAAATTCCTTAAAAATACACATTTGCATATTTCATCACAATTTGAACAAATCTAAGTTGGGTTACCCCTGGGGACCTGTATACCAAATAACAAAGCTGTCTGACCAGCGGTTATGAAGAAGAAGATTTTTTACCAAAAACACCTTTTTTGGCATTAATTTGCCTATTTTCAACAATATCAAAAAATTAAAAAAAATAGTTTCTCAAAATCATATTTTTCATCTACACAACAAATATCAAATCAGTAAGTACTGCAGTTCTCAAGATATTTGAGTGGACGGACGCCTCACAAACGGACATACATACACATACATACATACATACATACATACATACATACATACAGACTGACGACGGACGCCGGACGGATACCCATCCCAATAGCTTCTATAGACTATAGTCTATAGTAGCTAAAAATTAGATCAGCGGTGGATATTTTTAATGAGAAAAAAGTAAATGGATGTTTTAAGACCAGTAACTGTAACCTGTGATGATATTTCATTACTTTGTTTTAATATCAACTACAGTTCATGTTCTACGCCCAAAAGCATGTGGAATGATAGCCCTGCCTGCTGGGTTCCATAGGCGTGGAGTTCGAGACCAAAAAGCAGAAGAGCACCTGAAATGATGTCGCAAGAGAGATGTATATGTGTAAGAGTAAAAGTAAATATTTATTGAGGTAGTACATCATTTCAGGTGCTCTTCCACATTCGGAAAGTGAGCGCAGCATATTGCAGCACGCTCGCCAGTTTTTCTACGGATGGCACCATGGTGGCAGTATGAGAGGCCATAGAAGCATCACAGTACACAAACGTGGTCTCGAACTCCGCGCCCATGGAACCCGGGGCTAGTGGAGATACTCAGTATTCAGCTTGTCAACTCAGCCTATAAACGTGTAAATGGCATTGTTATTGTTAACAAGTCAATTCTGAAATAGAATTCAAATGTAAACAATAACAGTGCGTTTTACATGTAAATACATTGAGTTTGACAATAAAAATAGTTTGTGTTTCGTTACACTTAAGGGAGTAGAACAAAGAATCTGCAATTTACCAACACAAAAGCAGATGAAAAGAATCAAAAGTTACAGCTACTGGCCCTTTAAAGGGTCTGCATCCACTATCTATGGTTAAACATAATCATATTGAACCATATTTCTTTCAGCTGACTCTCAGCATCCAAAGAGAAAGCAGTAGCTGCCATTATTGTGACCTTTGACCTTTCATGAGTATAACCACATTCATAATATAATACTACCGTTAGTCCATGTTGCATTACAATTATTACATCTTAAAGGGACAAAGTCGGCCATTTTTCATGAATTTTGTTTAATACAAGATGTACTAATATTGTTTGACATGTTGAAAGATAATGAATGAATTGGTGACCATGCACATATTCTACCCCGGTTTTAGACATACATGAAACTATCGCAAAAATGAATTAATGGTCATGACCATTAATTAAGTTTTGCAATGGTTTCATGTATGTCTAAACTGGGGTAGAATATATGCATGGTCATCCATTCATTCATTATCTTTCAACATGTCAAACAATATAAGTAGTATATCTTGTATGAAAAATGGCCGACTTTGTCTCTTTAATGTACACTGTATCCATCGTAACTGGCCATTGTTACTTTTTTCCTCAAAGAAAACAGATCGCACGGATCGCCAACTGCCTCAGAGTACAAAGAAATTTGATTTCATCGATTCCTTAGACGCTCCAAGTATGGTACCAGAAGGAAGACTTTCAGTTCCCATGTTGTTAGAGATGTTATCAAAACACAGGAGAAGTCCTGAGGTAAGAATTGTGCTGTAATTCATAGGCATTACTCTTTGTTTTCATCTGTAACATTCTCTTTAATATCAATGCAGTGCTGTGTTTAGCAACTTTGATGTTTCACTTCTGTACATGACACTGGCTGGTATCGATCATTATGCTTCAACTAACCACATGATATGTCATCCCCAAACTGATCTCACAAAGAAAGACATTGTATGATTTATGATATTTATACATCAATTTGATGTCCTGGTCTTCAGATCAAATAATTGGTGAAACGCCAATGAATGCATTTTCATTTATTGTCACTAGCTTGACAGTTCTTGATAAATGACCCTGAAGTTTTCTGTGCAATTTTTCAAATACAGGAATTCACTGCAGTGAAACTTGCTGATGAGTATCGTATCAATGTAGAAGATACCAAAAATATCCTGGAATATTTCAAGGCATTTAGACTTGTAAGAATTGGACCTCCAGAAGAAATCCGGAAGATAGAATCGTGATGACGGTCATTTAATGAGAACTGGTTGTCTTTATCTGATGAGATGTAACTAGATGATGTTGTTTTGATATGGTCGTTGTAGTTTTCAGCTGATAAACTCTGTTGTTGTGGCCAGTATCTTAAACATCCACGAACACTAGCTGGTTTCAAGGTGATTCTTATCACCACTCATCAAACTATGATTTGCATCATGTAAAGTGCATTATATATTGTAGAGGCAGAGTTTGATGTGCTTGAGAGTAAATGTTAGTGAGTGTTTACCAACAGCTGTAGACTGTCACATTTCTCAAAGATGTAATTGACCACAGTTAATGAAATAACAGTAGACTAAGGGGCGTGACAGATAGGTGTTAAAAAAGTTTGATACACTATATGTGTGTGTTCTCAAAGTTTGACATATTTGATTTTTCAAAGTTCAGAAATGTGTTCTCAAAGTAAGAGACGTGTGTGTTCTCAAAGTTAGACACATGTGCGTTCTCAAAGTCTGAGCAGTTTGCATGCCACATTAACATGGTGCTGAAAATATAGATTTAAGATAGGATGGTTTTGTTCGTTAGAATATCAAAATGAATCTTTAGAAGTAAATATTGTTTCTAATGCAAGTTGTTCATGCCAAATATAAGTTTTATTTCTAAAGTAACATTTTGTATTATTACATTTATACACATGAAAACATGTAAGAAATAAAATCATAGCCAAGTGAGTTTCTTGTCATTGTTTTCTGTTTGCATCAACTTGTATAACAGAATGACACTTTAAAGGCACTGTAAAGACACCAGCTATATGGAGAGCAGTAGCTTGCCACATCACTGTTTATTGGATTGATTGTACTCCATTATTACATTGGACCTCCTAAGCTGTTGGCTTTACCAGTCTAGTCTTCAGGCTTGTGATCTTCAATGTTTCCCTGAAGATGAATAGAATGCAAGCATTATTTATTTATTTAGAATGGCACATATTAATTATGACATATTAATTATGTCTTTAATTATGACTTGTTCAACTTGAAGTTGAATATCTTTATTGTATGTGCTAATATGCCAGAGTGGCATACAGTTCAATAAAGATCAATTCTATTCTATTCTATTCTATTCTATTCTATTCTATTATTGTATTAACTAAAGATGTCACCAGGATATGTCATTCATCTTTGTGGACCACATGGCAATTAAGTGCTGCAATATAAGTTGTATAAGATGTACATTTGACTTAAGGATGATAAATACAAAATTGTTCATTTTTCTGTCAAATTTTCGAAATTCTCTGAGAATACGCCTTAAAGTAAGACCCAGAATTGAGATGTGTCACCACTTCAAGATAAGGAATGGTTTCCGTATAATTCACGATTTTTAAAAATCAAAACAAATGCACGTGGCTATCCCGGTTAAATCGGGGAGCTTTTGTAAACATTGTGGACACATTTGCATTGCTATTTCCATAATCCATCTTGAGTGACACAACGTTGCGTTGCACTGGCTAATTTACATAATGACGTGCTGTGACTTCTCCAAACACCAGGATTACTTCTGTCTGTAAACAATAAACCGTAATTAAATGTTTGTCGAAGCCTAGTCCAATAAACAAGTATTCGTACAGTTCCAGACATAGTCTACACCAGAGAGCAAGTCATTTTTCTTAGTGTGGTCAAGACATCGTGTCAACGACGATTTCTCAGCAGTGCGACGTTTTATCACTCTTTGCTTAGGGTTGGTCGGAGCCTGCACACGCCGCTTTACGGTGGTTGACGTCTTTTTCGCAATGTTAGATAAACAATTACACAGTGTTCATTCTAGGATTCAAAAACAACGGACCAGTGTTGGCCCCAACTCCTGTCCCAAGGGGGCCATTTTAGAAAATCGGGGGCCATCATCATCACACATGTAAAAACCTTGAATTTTCTGCAGAAAATACAATAGTCTATCAAGTCAAGAAAGAGAGAATACTGGAGATCGGGCGCCCCGTAACCAACCAAGCCTACTGCAAACCCTTGTACGTACGCAACAGGCCAATAATGGCAACAGCAAACCGTTTGGTTTGATTCAATTGTTTACGTAACTTATGTGATGAATTATTGATATGTCGGACTTGAACAACTGTACAAATTGCTAAGGACTGTGATTTTGACTGTGGAAACGATCATGATCAAAGCTTAGCGAACCTGTAGGATTTCTCCAAGAGTGGCCCTCGATTTGCACGCATCGACAATTAGGCTACTCATACACTGATATAGCACGAGACTGTAACCGTACGACCTAAATAAAGTGATCGATACACCAACTTTTAAACATAACTCGTATGTATTAGCAAATTTACGATGATTGGTTCTGGCCAAAGGGTTTTACACAGCGGTGTTGTTCTATGCAAAGACCTGGCTACTCTGGAAAACGAGATGTGTTCGACCTAAAATGTGTTGCTCTTCAAAACGATCATGGACGTTTTCCTTGCAGTGTTCAACGTTTCGTTTGTATGGACGGTAGACGTTGCAAACGCTTCAATTTAAGGGACTGCCCGATCATCCTGGGTTCATCAACTATACCGGCATTAAAAATCCGAGTGTCGACAAGCTTTCCACCATTACGCAGCAGCCGGTGGTGTTGTTTTCAGCGGCCATGCCACATGCGTACGGCTCCAAAACACCGTTGCCCCCACATCAGTCCTTTCTACCCAGCTTCCTATGTACCACCATATATGCTGTAGTGAGTATTTAATTGCAAAGGTTGATAGGTAACTGAATCGTTTTACATGTCACACTATGACTGAGGTAATGACCTTCGGGGAGCTACGCGAATGTATGAACTACGTGAACTCTGCGTGATCGACCCATTCATATAATGTTGCGCCCCTAGTGGCGCGTCAAACGTAGAAATGAGGGCCATTCGAGATTTAATTGCGCAATGGCACGTCCTAGAATTATCTTTGCAATTAGTGCGATAGTACACTATCAAGTCTACGGTTCTGCAATGTCTATATAGCGTGTGAGGGGAGTGTGATCTGGGGAACGCAAACAAGCTTATCTGCATATGAATTTAGGACACGCCCGCTATCAGTAATGACTGCTGACGTCATTGTTTTTCCCACTGAAGCCATTCGCTGTGGCGATGTGTCGACACGCAAGGCTCCAAAAATTGGTAGTTTTCCGCGATTTATTTTATTTTCCTGGGACTTTTTCTCTGAACAACTGTCATTCCCGGCCGACATCATCACTTGGTAACAAAGTATGTCTGTGTTGAGGCTCGTGCACGTCTAATTATCAAATGCCGTAGCGTAGAAGTATCAAAACATGTTTTTCGCGTTTTTCTCGAATTCAATGTGTGAATGAAGTACCCTTAATTGGCACCTCGTCAATTCGCGCTCACAAACACTAGCTGCTTGAAATTCACACCGTCCATTGGAAACATAATGAACTTAAAATCCGTGTCTGGGATTTCCTTTATATGCCTTTGTTATTTTTTAATGCGCTCTTAAAGGTGTTGGACGAAGGTGCTTTTCAAGGAATTTTAATTATCACGCCATAATTTGAATGGAGCCTCCGAGAAAAAATCGCAGACACAGTTTTTAAGGATATTGTCAAGGCTTGTGTCAATGAAGAAATTCCAACCGGAAATCTTGCAGCGTGTTTGCATAAGGTCGGGAAAACCGGTTTTTGGAAGGTTCAGCAAAACGCTTGTCACGTGACTCTTATGCAAATAATGACTGTGCACTGTGCTTGGTTGGATAGCTCTATATCAGGGCTTTCAGAAAATGTATACTTTATTGGGGTTTGGGACATGTTCAATTGAGAAAAAAATAAAAATCTGAAAGTGTCTAAAAGGTATTTATCATCCTTAATTATATGAGTGTACCTCACACATAACACAACAGCTCTTAATTATTATGATTGTAGCTTTGTACTGACTTCCCTGACTGATGCATTAGATGTCTTCAAGGAGCAGTGTATTTATTGCATCAGTATGTATATCAAAGGAATATTAATATTGATTTCCATACACCATGTCAATTGGCTGGACTTGGCTACTATGTTTCTCTGCTTTGAAAGAGCTATCTGCAAGTACACTAACAACTTTTTAAGTTTATCAAAAATCAGGTGTAAAACAAAACAAGCATGCATTACCACAGATCTCAGTACACACTGCAAAATATGTCAGGAATTGTGAAAAAGAAATGATTTACTTATTTATTATTTAGAAATCCTTTAAGATCATGTCATATTGACAGGTTGCTCAAAAATCTCAAAACTCCCCTTCCAAAAATACTATGTAAAGGTTAACAAGACAAAAACAAAACAAACAACAACGAAGCACAAAAATATTTCAAAATCAAAGTAGAGACTTGAGTGGACACCGTGGGTCATCAGTATGTATTAAGGAGATGGTGCAGTGGCAAAGAATGTGAAATTTTCAGAAGAGTTACTTTCAGAATGTGCTTAGGAATACAATTCAGAATAACATACAGACACTCACTATGTGAGATAATATTCTGTATATTCAGAAGAGTCCTTTCAGAATGTGCTTTGGAATACAATTCAGAATAATATTCAGACACTCACTATGTGAGATAATATTCTGTATATTCTAGAAGTAACAAGTCATTGACAATGACATAGTCCCCACTTGTAATATGAGTATTAGTCTTGATGGGGCAGGGAAATGAGGTCATTAAGAAGTATCACTGGAGTGTATATGTTCAGATCTATGGACACATAGGTCTATGTCATTGTTCCCATTTTGAAACAAGAGGCATGTCTAAGTTATGGTTCTAAATCGGGAAAAAAGATCAGACCTCTAGCTGTATTGGCCTGCCAAGAAATACATATGTGCATAATAAATGAGGTACAAGATGTGACATCTTAAGGTCTACTATCCTATCAAAATTGAAGCGTAAAGAACTTGTGGTTACTGAGTTATGCATATATATGCATATTCAAGGTCAAAGGTCATCAAGGTCACGTGACATTTTGATAAAAAAAAACCCATTGTATTGCTAATTAATCCATATATGCCAAAATTCAGACCTCTAGCTCTATTGGCTTGCCCACAATTATATATGGGCATAATTAACGAGGTAAAGCATGTGTTGTCATAAGGTCTCCCATCCTACTAAATATAAAGGACATAGCACTTGTGGTTACTTATTTATTGACATAATCGTGTATTTTAGGTAAAAGGTTATCGAGGTCACATGACATTTTGTCAAAAAATTCTATCGTATCGTCTGTCCCTATATACTAAAAATCATACATTTACCTCTATTGGCTTGCTCAAAATTAGATATGCACATAATTAATGAGGTACAATATGTGGCGTCATAAGGTGTCCCATCATACCAAATATGAAGGGTGTAGCACTTGTGGTTACTGAGTTATGGACAAATATGTATATTTGAGGTCAAAGGTCACCGAGGTCACGTGACATTTTGTCAAAATAATTGTATTGCTAAGTTATCCCTATATACCAAAAATCAGACCTCTAGCTCTATTGGCTCGCTCAAAATTAGATATGTGCATAATTAAAGAGGTACAATATGTGGCGTCATAAGGTGTCCCATCATACCAAATATGAAGGGTGTAGCACTTGTGGTTACTGAGTTATGGACAAATATGTATATTTGAGGTCAAAGGTAATTGAGGTCACGTGACATTTTGTCAAAAAAATAGCATTGCTAAGTTATCTGTACATACCAAAAATCAGACCTCTGGCTCTATTGGCTCGCTCAAAATAGATATGCACATAATTAATGAGAAACAATATGTGGCGTCGTAAGGTGTCCCATCATACCAAATATGAAGGGTGTAGCATTAGTGATTACTGAGTTATGGACAAATATGTATATTTGAGGTCAAAGGTCACCAAGGTCACATGACATTTTGTCAAAAAAATTGTATTGCTAAGTTATCCCTATATACCAAAAATCAGACCTCTAGCTCTATTGGCTTGCTCAAAATTAGATATGCACATAATTAATGAGGTACAATATGTGGCATCATAGGGTGTCCCATCATACCATATATGAAAGGTTTAGCACTTGTGGTTACCGAGTTATGGACAATATGTATATTTGAGGTCAAAGGTCACGTGACATTTTGTCAAAGCGTCTGAGATATCTGCGTTAACGGATGGACTCACATGGATGGACTAACGGACTGACATGACCAATCTATGAGCCCCCTGGACTTTATCTGTGGGGACTAAAATCTGTGTCACTGCATCCTTTTTGCAATATGAATACGATGAGAAACTAAATTTTTATTTTTCTTGGCCTTATACATGGGAGTCTATGGACTGCCTTATACATGGGAGTCTATGGACTGCCTTATACATGGGAGTCTATGGACTGCCTTATACATGGGAGTCTATGGACTGCCTTATACATGGGAGTCTATGGACTGCCTTATACATGGGAGTCTATGGACTGCCTTAAACATGGGAGTCTATGGATGGACTGCCTTATACATGGGAGTCTATGGAGGTGAAAACTAAAAAGTCCTCTAACATGGCCAAATTTGATCGCATTGTGAAACAAATCAACATGCATCTGTATGAGGTAGAGTACTATCCTTTTACCAAGTTTGAACGAAATCGCTCCAGGCGTCTCTGAGATATCTGCGTGAACGAAAAAAAAAAGTCATAAAATATGCAAATGAGCAATTAATTAATAAGCCACACCCACCAAAATCTAATCAGATCTAAGTCTCATCATGATAATACCAAATACCAAATTGCATGACATTGGACCTAAGGGTTCTTAAGTTATGAGTGGAACAAAATCTGTCTACGGACGGACGGACGGACAGACGGACGGACAGACGGACACACACACAGACATTGTGGCGACATAGGACACCTGTGGTGCTTCGCACCACGGTGTCCAATAAAATTGACTCTAGAATACACACAAGAAAGTAAACAAACTGTCAAGAACAGCAATCAAAATACACGTCTAATTTCAGATTTAATGAGTCTCTAAAGATACTAAGTACTATGATTGTTACAAACCAATGAATTAAAATTGTTCATATAACTATTGATTAGAGAATATTTAAAACATTGATATGGCTATGGCATGGTCTAGAAGTAGGACAGGTGTACGAAATTTTGCCAAGTGCAATAAAGTAGAGCTTTGATAAAATATCTGGTAAGTTATAAAACCCAGTTGCACACCATGTGTAAAAATATGTCAAGATAAGGGCGCTGCTGTTCTGAGGTTGGTAATGTAAACATAGTGCTGCTAAGAACTTCCTAGTTTTCTTCATGATATGAAATCACAGTTTTTAAATTTAAATAATATTTTATGACTTTTATGTTGAACATTTTTCAGTGATTCAATATCTGACTTTTGCCATGGTTTCCGGACAATAGAGCCATACTCACGACAGCTTCTTGACAAGGGGAAGTATAAAGACATTTTAAGGCTTGAACATTAGTAAAATTTTGAGTTTTGTTTTGTATTCTGAAAGATGAAATATGATCTGAGAAACTTAAACAAGGTTAAAAGAACTTTTCAAATCTTTCTTTTTTGTAGCCTCTTCAGAATAGTTTCTAAAATACAAACATTAAAATGAATTTGAACCATCTTGATGGTAAAATCACAAAACATTCTTTTACATTAAAATCAATCTTCCACGATCAGCACAAAAAAGTGATTCAATTAAAATATTCTTGAAGTTTTAAAATCCAGAAGAGTTTGAATAGGTCTAAAGATTTTGGCATCATCAGCATACAGGAGATATTGGCTGAATAAATGCTTGGTAAATTATTTACATAAATACTGAACAAAAGTGGACCATTTAGTGACCCCCAGGCTACAGCAGATGATACTTGGCCCCACTCAGAAAGGCGATTATCAATGACTACTCTTTGTTGACGATTAATATGTAAATAGGATTTTAACAACTGTAGAATTTGACCAGAAAAATCTATAATGTTCAATGTGCTATATTTATAAGGAATTCTGGTGCGTGCTGACCCTTCCAGTAGCTACCTACCGGTACAGTTAGCTGGTTACAGTCAGAGTTATATGTGTACTTCAATTCAATTTACTTGGATTTTAATATCCATTTGATGGTGTTAAGTTCTGGACATGTTGTTCTTTCATCTGAAATGTACCATACCACACTCTCTGTCAGTGTGTGTTGAGTAATAAAAGATTGATTGATTGATTGAACTTCAGCAACACTTTGAAATGGCTAGGAAAGTTTAAGAAATCCTGAAAGCCCTTATTATCATTATTTGTCCTGAAGGGAGTCTTACACTGTGGATGTTATTTTAGTGTGTGAGATTCAACTGAAGCAACATCTGGAAGGACAAGGAAACACAACAGAAACACCCATTTTCTTCTTGATGCACATCTTTCTCAGAAATGAATAACATAAGAAACAGTTGAGCATAGGCTTTCTCTCAATTTTGTCCACTTTTCCCACTTGGTGCACTCAAAACATTGGATCTAACATCTAGTGAAGGATCTAAATGTCTTATAAATTTACATTATTACTTATGATTCACTTTGTGTCAAATACATGTAAAGATCACTTACCATGGAAATGCAATATGTATTCACAAAAGTTTGTAAAATGACGTGTTAATGGTTAAACTGAAAGAATGAAATTGGCAACTTGTAAGATAATAAAGCTCATGCAATCATCAGGGTTTTCTCTTGACTGCGCAAATTGCACATTTCGAGCCATTTTCTGCCCTTTAACCCTTTTCCTGCCAAGTCGGTGAAAATCCGCTTGAAATTCGGTGTAGCTAGAAGCTGAGCAGCCACGGCCGTTATCCTCCTAAGGCGGTGGAAATCGGGCTCCTTTTGGTACCCCCTTTCCTGCCTAGTCGACGGAACTACGTGTAGCAAACCCTTGCTCACGCTAGGGGTCGTTCGAGGACAGGTTTTGGGCGAGGAACGGCGTTTGCTCTCGAAATGGGTTCACAGGGAGTCCAAGGACAGGGAAAGGTGCAGAAACCTGTCCGCCAGTCCCCCACACCCGAGGGGGGCTGGTTTTTTTTTACCGCTTTTTAGCGGACTTGGCAGGATAGCATGGTGACGTTTTCTGGCGGAGTTGGACGTACTTGGCTGCCTGGCACTATACAGATTGCTGCCGAACTTGACCAACTCGGCAATGCTAATCTAGAAGGCTACCTCTTGCAAACGACTTGGCAGATATGCCGATGGTGCGAGACGAAAGTCACTTATTTAGTTGTGCGTGACTGAAAATGAGAAGTATTTTTGACGGGACGGCTCGACTTGTTCCTCCCATGGAACGGATATGAACGACTCGGAAATACCATTACAAACTGGTGTCCGACGTACTAAGCTGGGCTTCAGCTCTGCAAGTTCAAGCCAGGCAACGTCCTTCACTGCCTTGGCCGTGCCATTCAATGGACGTAGCTGTGGATTTTTTATTTATTCTACCGTCCGAAGTACTGGCTCTGGTTTGCAGGCAAACGTATCCTCTTGCCGATGCATTGGTAACTACGTACGCTGTTTGCGTACAGAGAATTCAAAAGGGCACATGAGGTCAATATGCTACATGTACGGGGATACCGTCTGCATTTAGCAGGGACTGCTTTTGTTATGCAAACCAGCTAGCAGTACAATATGGCTGCCAGCATGTGGACACGTCGATGGCTAGAACAATGGAAGCATATTGCGTTGCACCCGTGCATCGCAAAAGTGAACTGAAGACTTGGGGGTAGTGACTGGTTATCACTGGTTAGCTGCAGCCCAAGCCATGTTGGTACAAACCCGTACCTGACTGAGGACCACTCGATTAAGTCAGTAATGAACGGTAACACTCGTAAGCCAACTCCCAACTGAGCTGGCAAAACTACGTAAAGCTGTGCTTCAATGGCTCAGCCATGTCGTTAATACAACGGCAAAAACGTAGTTTTTGTGCTACACTGCCAAGTCGTTGGAGGTACGTATTCAATTGACCCTACCCTGGGGAAACAGGACAGGTTTGACGGTGCTGCTGCACCCCTAGCACGACCCTCAGGGTCTCTGACTAACAGACGAGTGAGGTGATGTTTGTGCCTAGCGGACGTACGTAATACTGAAGGAGTTTATTTCCGAAAAAATAAACATGAAACGGCAATAAAATGACGCACTCCCAGGGGCAAACAAAGCCGGTGACCTCAATTTTTTTCTGCAGCAACCCTTGAGCTCCTTCCCCTGTCTACGGGCATGTAGAAATTATCGAAGTCTAACACGTATAAGTACGGCTAAAACTACCCTGAAAATGGGCGATTTCTGCCAAAATGCCTGGCAGGATAACATGCAGGAGAGCCAATCTTTTGCAGGCACATATTATGGGGCGGTTTTCTACTGACTTGGGAGAATAACGGACAAGGGCGCTCGGCAGGAAAAGGGTTAAACTGCAGCGCAACAATCATACACAAAACACAGCAAGCGAATAGGTCCATATGATGGTGACCCAAGCGCATAGTGTAGTGACCTGTGGAATTTGCTGTTGTTTCTGCCCCTTAAAATGTCAAGTCTGCCCCCTAATTTGATGAATGGGGCACAACTTTTCCCCTTCAGTGATCATGGAGAGAAAACACTGAATAATACTTTGACTGTTACTGGTCAAAATCTCTATTTTTTAAAGAATCAAATAGTTGTTGTGTGCTTCCAATTAAATAATTTGAAGTACATGTACTATTGAGAGGATAAGAATGGCCAGCAGATGATTGGTGCCAGATAGTGCAACCTGTATGGGTGTAACAACAGCATAGAACAGCAAGCAGTAAACAGCTAGCCAGTAGCTGATTGGTGCAAGATAGTGTAACCTGTATGGGTATAACAAAAGCATAGAACAGCAGGCAGTAAACAGCTACCCAGCAGCTGATTGGTGCCAGATAGTGTAACCTGTATGGGTGTAACAAAAGCATAGAACAGCAAGCAGTGAACAGCTAGCAAGCTGCTGATTGGTGCCTGATAGTGTAAAGGTCACTTAAGG
Source organism: Ptychodera flava (assembly GCF_041260155.1). NCBI lineage: Eukaryota > Metazoa > Hemichordata > Enteropneusta > Ptychoderidae > Ptychodera > Ptychodera flava. Next base: position 35,146,692 of record NC_091937.1, read on the forward strand.
TCATACAGGTTCTGTTAATATCTGCATGCCCATGCCAATCAGATTTCTGGCATTTCTCAAGGGGAAAGAAGGTTTGAGAGTCAGCTGTGCTAATCCAAAACTTGGCTCCTCTGATAGGACCTGTACGCTGGCTACTAAAACAGGAAGAATTCAGGTAAATTTCAATGACAAATATATGAATTGCACATTTCACATTTAAGTTTTTAGTATATTTCACTGGTAGAAACTCAAGACCTCTTGAAAATAACTTTATACAGTATGTGCTACTTCCCAAATAAGCTGGATGTTATCTTGGTTATGTTGTGTTCCATGTTTTACAGAGTTTTCCTGCATTTATGTAGAACTCATGGCAATCAATGTTCAGTATATGCACAAGCTACAATTGTACCAAAAATGATATACTCAGATGAGTGCTTTGACTTTACACTTGGGTCAATTATTGATCATGCAAAGTGACATATTAAACCCTGCCGTTACCCAAATGAAAATGCATATGATTGCTAAAATTGGGATTTTTAACATATTGTTTTCCTAAGCTTGTTGCAAATCGCAAAGAAAAATGTATGGTGCAGGGAGTGATCCATTATGGGTGTGGTTATACTGATTTAATTGATAAGCATGCAATGGTGATGACGAGGAAACAAAATGAAAACTGTAAAATGTACAGATATCTGAGACAGTTTCTGTGTAAATAAGTATCATAATTATATTTTATTATTTTTTCAGATACTTCTGTGACTTGTCATAACCATGGCTTCATCATCAGACTTTGGTGAAAAACTGCTGACAGACATTGATGACAAGGTATTGCTGTGTGCAATTTGTATTCAACGTTTCAAGTCACCTAAAATACTGCCTTGTCAGCACACATTTTGTGAACTTTGTCTCACAGAATGGGTCAAAGCAAACAATGGTCAGCTGATATGTCCAACATGCAAGAATCAATGGCCTTTGCCCTCTGGAGGGGTACCAGCTATCACCAGCAATCGATTTTTGAATGACCTTTTGGAGGTTATCAGTGAAGTCAGTCCAGGTAGAAGTGACAGGGCGTGTGAATGGTGTAAGAAAGAAGCTAAACATTGGTGTGGTGACTGTGGCGGACATTTTTATTGCAATGACTGCTTACAAAATCACAGCAAAGTCAGAGTCTTGCAAGATCATGAACCAATGAAAATTGAAGACTATAATGAAAAAATGTCAACCCAACACTCTGGAGTTATTCAACCCAGATTCTGTGACAATCATCACAGTAGTAAATTAGAATTCTACTGTGATACCTGTCAAGTCCCTACATGTCATAAGTGTACAGTGGTTGAACACCCAACAACCAATCATAAGATGTTGTCGCTGGAGTCAGCACTGGAGAAGTATAGACCAGAAATGAAAGCACACACTGAGAAAATTGCTGGGAAAGTTAGTGATTTAAAACAGAGAAAGAACAGAGCTCAGGATGGTCTAAAAGACTTGGATGCAAACAGGTCTACAGCTGAACGGCAAATTAAATCACTGTATCAAAAGTTAATTGATGAATTAAAGAATCAAGAAATGAAATTGCTTGGTGAAGTTGACAAAATCTACATACCAAAGAGTAAACAAATTAATGCTGAGATAGAAGTTCTGGAACATAGAATTGCCAGTGCAGAGAGCATCCATTCATATCTGAAACATCTCTTGACTTTTGGTGGAGCTGCGGACATCATGACGGCACAAAAACAGATGAAAGATCAACAGCAGCACTATGATAATCTGACCAATGTACCTGGTGGTGATATTGACAGTGACCTGGTTTTCACAGAAAATCCTGAATGTTTAAAGATTGACCTTGGCGTTGTCAAAGGAAATAATCTGACTAAACCAGGTATATAATTACATTGGAAAAAAAAAATAGGTGGCTGAATCATGCCGCATTATGAATTTTTAGTTTCCATTAGTTTTAAAAAGGTCTTAAAATTATTACAATAATTTTGTTGTGTTTGAAGGGAAGTGTTTCCTGATTAAGCTGACATATGTACTGATGAAAGCCTAATTGAAATTAAAATGTTGAAAAAGTTAACTTGATTGATACGTACGAACTCACACAATCCTCAGATGGAATTCACTCAAAACTATTCAACATATCTTTCATTGGTTTAAAGTACGGTATGATGTTACAGCATTTGGTGGGTTGAAATATGAGTAATACTATTTGTTTTCATTTTGGCAATGGCAGACTACTACATAATTTTTAAAAGATTTGCTTTGTCATAAGCTGTAAAACACGTTTCTGTTCAACAAACAGTAAGATTAAATTTCTTAGCTGTCACACGCATCAGTCACAAGGTGCTCTGGATAAAACTGACCTGACATCCATCAACATATTAAATTGTTTTCTTCCCTAAGCAAAACAAATTTCAAAGTTGCTCTTAAATTTGTGCTGTTTTAAGGTAGAACGCACCTTGGGGAAAGATATTCGTACTCTCAAACTTTTACAATTCTTTTCTGATCTACCACTTGTGGGGGTTCATTTTAAAGTTCTTGGTGTAAAAAATCTTTTCACTGTCTTAGTTTTTTTCGAAAATCAAAAATTTTAATTTTTTTCTTCATAGAGTTAACACAGGGATGGTGGCGCCCTTTTGAATTTTAAATACCAGTAAATCCTGTGTTATTTTAATTTTTCTTCGTAGAGTTAACACAGGGATGGTGGCGCCCTTTTGAATTTTAAATATCAGTAAATCCTGTGTTATTTGTTGCTCTAGTACCAAAGTTTGCAAGGTGACCCACGATTTTTATTCTTGATTTTGTAAGAGAATGGCTGAAAGTTTCATTGAGGAAAGTTGAGTGAAAGTTTAAGTCTTTCACTTTAGAGGTGCATACTACCTGAACAACAATAAGCATATATTTATTGCCACTGGAGCACATGAATCAATTAGCACAGTTTTATATAAGGGGCCGTGGATAATTAAAACACACACTGTAAATGCAACTTCTGCCTGGGGGGGGGGGGGGGGGGGGGTTGGCTGTATTTCGATTGCTGTCTGCAAACATCACACTTAGCCTTCATGTTTTTATATTCAACATCTGTCTACACGTTTTTATGTATCGCAAAGTATCGCTACATTGTTTTGTGTATACCAGGGTGGTGCAGCAACGGCGCTACACCAGCATTCTTTTGACATACATGCAAGTGGTTCAGTGCACATGTAAAATACATGACAATCATTTTGGATAACTGTTTCAATTCATTTCATTCTATTGGTTGCATGATTGTCGAATTGGCGCTGTATAAAGGTCGATTTTAGAGGGGGTATGCGGGGTGGTGGGTAGCGTATGCATGATTTCATAGCAACATATTTGCTTATAGTAGGTATGCTGATACAGAATGAGGCTTGGTTGGATTTTTGCACTTCCAAACTTTCATTTAGGGGACAGTTAGGGGGTTGGGGCCAAACACAATTAGTTGCGTTTCCCTTGTGCATGTTTTAATTATCCACAGATCCTAATATGCATAGTTTAAAAAATTAGCTAAAGCTCTATCAGTCCATTGAATGAATTCATCAATTCCATGTGTTACTGTTTGCAGGCAAAGCAATACAATCTGGATTACCAAGGAAGGATGGAGATTCTATGGAGAAAACCAGTGATGTACAACTTGACATGCAGAAGAAAGAGGAAAGTGTGACTATATATAAGCATTCTGGTAATATTCCTCTTGAAGCGAAGGGAGGAAGAGATGCTGGTGTTGACAAAGACAAACAGACACAGCCTATGTCTCTTGTTAAGTCATTACCTGCCAAACATGACCAGCCAATAGAAGTCCACGTTACAAAGAGAAAAACAATGGCTAATAAAACCAAGCAATCAAATCTTAAACCATGCAGGATGGAAAATCCATCAGGTGAGTACTGGTAAACCAGGTAAAGTCAGTTGTCAGAATGCCAAAATAGATTTGATGACACTACCAGTCAATTCTTTTACTGGAGATGTTGTCATGGTAACAAAGGTAATCCATTTAAAGCAATAAAATGGTTTTACTTACATGATCATCAACTTCTTGATTCTTGCTGTACATGGTCAATGACTGCATTCAATTCCATCTGCCTCTACACATAGACTGAAAACAAATATTTCCCATTGGTATCAGTACATGTTAATTTGTTGAATGCCACACAAAGGTAACAGGCCAGTAATGCTAACTTCTTTTATGTTGTATGTCAATTTCAAGTTCTTATTCTACTCCACAAAGAATATTGTTGAAAAAGCTATTACGTAGCTTGTCAACATAGCGTCTATATGCATAAAATACACTAAATCTGTGTTCTCCCTGGCCTTTCGAAATTATCAGTAAATTTACGAATTTGGTTCAAAAAATATTAGTAAGCACAAATTATGTAATGCTGAGCCCGCCAATTTTCAACAAGCATTTCTGGTACTCAATAAATGATTTTAAGGGGACAGAAATGATGAATGATTTCATTATAGACAAAGGAAAATGAAAAATTCCTTTTTAGCTTTTTTTGACAATGAACACTCATATTTTGATACGCATTTTCAAAAGATCCATAGAATAACACAGTACATCATGGGTCATAAATGCTTGAAACACTGAAATTTCTTCCTTGTCTCAATTGTGTCATTTTGGTAAACCGGCCCATGAATGTTATTCAATTAATCGATCTTGATTACACAACATAACATTTTCAAGTATATTGTGACACAAATCGTAACTCGCTCTGTGTAGTCAGTGGTTGATGATTATATATATTAATATATGAAGTGGTCATTAATATTATCAGTGTTTGCTCAAGTTTTAGATGCTGGAAAATCCGTCCCCTGTTCTACATATTTGGACAACTCTGTTACCTTGAAAGTATGCATGTCATCCATAGGTGTTAGGTGGTGCCTCTATAGCTGCAGTCATTATGCCATGTTCAGCTCTAAAATTCTTTTAAGACAACCACTGATCAGAACATTTGGCAGTCTGTGGTTTCGCACAAATTTTGTCTCATTATAACTGCAAACTGAAGACTGGTGATCCTGCTAATGTTTTCTTAGAGACAGTTACATTTTTAAAACGCTGCAGATGATTGTCATTTATTTTTTTTGTCTGGATAAACTTTTTCGTCGTGGGACTGTGCACAGCATTGTCTCTGGATCATTAAAGAAAACTATCAGTATTCATAACATTTGCTGGGACAGTTTCTTGTAAAAGATTTTGAAGGAAACCTATTAAAATTGGCAAGTTGACTGAAAAATTCAATCTGCAGATCATCAAATGACAAATGTATGACAACTAAGATTTCTGGCTAAGATTTCCGGCTCGCTTAATACCGAGATGCACAGACAAACACTTTGCGGTGCATCGTTCAACCATGTGCCGTCCGGACTGTAGTTCGACTGTCTTTCAGGCTGATTGTTCTTGATCTCTTCTCAGCGGTTTCATTGTTTCCAATTTTTTCATATCAGTTGCCGTTTTTATGCCCAACTTTCTTTCCCAGCTGAGGATACTATCTATCAAAAGCATTTGTAACTGCCCGCTTCCCTCGACCCACTTCAACCGTCCATTCAGAAAGTTGACAGCATGTGAGTGTTTGGGTGTCTCGAAACTACCGTAATGCATGGCACACAAGTATGAGAGTACACGACCCGGGGATCTTGAAACCTTTTCGCGCATGCTCATGTTAGCACAGGTCAAAGTCCAAAGCTAGCTATCACCATGTGACGATGATAGGGGTAGAGTAGTTTTTGAAAGACGAGATATGACAGTATTTCCCAGGAATTCATAATCTTGACCAAAAATAAGGCTTCAACAATAACAATATTGTTCGTAAATGGCCGATCGGGCATTTATTTTTTTCTGTAAATTTTCATTTTTGTTCGTAATTTACGAACGTTACGAGCGACAGCAAGAGCACAGTAAATACAGTTAGAGTTTTAGTCGGCAGTAAAACTCACTTCTTAACAATAACAATTCAGTATATATATGTACTCGCATGCCCAGTTCACAAGCTGAATACTGTGTACTTTAAAATGCTTTTGGATGTACAACAAGAAATTACTGTTGAATTAAAACTAAACTAATGATAGATCATGTTCAAAATTAGTATCACTAGCCCTTTAGTATGGTAATTGTTCAACAAACTATTCATAGATACAATAATAAACTGCCAAAACACAGTTACACTGCTATGAATCAAAAATAAACTTTTTTCATTCCAACATGAAGTAAATGAACTAATTGCCTCAATGGTAGCCACTTCACAGTGCACAGAAATTTGAACTCATTACTTGTAATTTCAAACATTTACATTAAAGTAAGAGAAGACATCATTTCCGAATTAAGTAATAATCCTCACTGCAGACAGGTATACATGAATTTTATTTCAAAGCGCGACATAGCACAAGCCAAAAGGTGATATGTTACATGGAGCAAACTGTACCCACATTGAGCATTAACCTACCTGCAAAGGGGCTTATTGCTGTTGTATTTTCTCAATATTTGTGTTTATGGTGATAAAAGTGTTTTCCTCCATTATTTTTGTACCAAAAACAGTCAAGAACAAAATCAAATAAGCAATCACCGTCAAACAGAAAATCATGGCCCAGGACCAAGCATTGTTGATGCAAGGATACACAACACTTAATTTGCTATGTGAGTAGAAGTTAGGCAAACGACAAAACGTGACAATTCTGATTTGGGAAAAAACAAGCCAATGATCTGATAAGGCAGTTTACAAAAAGTTCTAAACATTTACACCATTCTTGTAATTATTGTTGAGTTTTTAATTATGTATCTTGTTTAATCCCAGATTTTGCCAGTTATCAGAATGTTCTATCCTAACACTAAAGTTTCTAAGCTGGTGTTAGGGCCTGTCTTAACCCTTTGAAAGCTGCAATTTTTCCCACAAAAATTTTTGTGCAACATTTTACCAATTTTTATGAATTTTTTGTAATTTTTTTGATAATTTTTGACTAAGTGGACATCACATTTCCTTTGCTGCTGTTCTCTATCAAAATTTTGGCAAAAATCTGAAAAAATTGACTTGGTTGTATTCTATTACGGCGACAAATATTGACTTTGGCGCTCAAAGGGTTAATGCTGGTCAAAGTATTTACAACGGCAGAGTGAGCTATCAGCCAATCAGAGTGACTCGATTATTGTGACGGACATGCTGATATAATATACCACTTGTTTTGCGGCTGCTAACTTTTGGCAGATTAATAAATTCCTGATAAGAGTAATACCTATATTATTCCTAACTGAGATAAATTTATTTTGAGTTTGACACTAATAAAGGAGATGACATATAATTTTCAACATACCCTGGATTAAACGTTAAAAACCTCAGCTAATTTTCAACATACCTTTCATTGTATTTAACATGATCTACCATTGTTAGATTTTCAACCTAGCCTTTACAAAATTCTCGACAAAGCTTTTGTTCAATGAGCAAATGTAGGTATCCGGTGAATATCATGTGTATCTCAATACAAGTGCTTCGGGAACTGACTGAATTAATGTTGATACAAAAGCAATCTTTCTTTCATTTACAAATGCAGCCATTTCTAAGAAAATTAAAAGTTTAGAGATATTTTGTTTCCAAAGCAAAATAAAATACACAAAAATGAAGACTTTGAACTTCCCCTGCTCAGCTGGTGTAGAGACACCTACTGGCTATTGTCAATTGGAATGCTTACTTTAATATTTGTCACAATGACAGCTTATTTACACAATAAAATGGTTTGAATTTTGCCAAACTTTGGTTTATGAATTAAATTTGGGATTATCTGCAAGAATTTAATCACTGACCTTTTTCATTAAGTGTAGAAATGTTAATTATATTGTTGCCATGGTAAGGGTGCATTAAAATTAAAATTTTGTGAAGTTGAGAATGTACCTTGCTGAGTTATCATTGTGATACAGTATGATTTGTATGAATATCTAGTCTCAATTTCAAACTCTATAAGCAAACAAAGCTTATTGTTGTATTAAAATTCAATTTCTCACAAGTTATTTCCCATTTTGACCTTTGACCCCTTTGACCTTATAGTAAGTTTGATCAGTCAATGTCCAAATTCAGGACTGAAGATAAACAACCAAATAGTTGTTCAGCCTTCCACAAAGAATTCAAATAATGTATCCATACTGCATGTACTATGAACGAGGCATGTCTACTCTCAGATTAACACGTTGAAATGCAAGTTTTTGTGAACACAAAGTTATGTCGTTGCCATGGTGAAAGGGCATTAAAATATGAAATGACAATAAATAGATTAGTTTAGAATTTACCCTGTTGAATCGTAATTTTGATGCAGTTTGATTTGTATCAATATCTAGTCTCGCCCTTGCCAAAGATATCATCTTGTAACAAACTTTAGACAAGTTATGTTTTCAACTTTGTGACAAGTGTACAGACCATATGACTCTCCACCTTGTCACATCCGTGTTAACAAGCTTGTCAACACGCTTGACATGAAACTTACGCAAGCGTGGGACAAGTTTGAATCTTACAAGCTTGTAACAATTCAAAAGGTTCAGGAAAGTGGAAGGTTGAGAATTACAAGCTTTTAACAAGGTTGTGGAACACTATGTGTGTCTGCTGGTATATTCATCTATCAAAGGTTGTATCAAGGTTGTATATTACCCATAAGCCTTTGCTTCATTGCCAGCATTATTGCTGCCCGTTGCCATAGGCAACTATATTGAGCCCAGTTGGGGTCATCATGCCACAGGCACTCAGTGCCACATTTGCGGGATATTAACCAGATTTGACTGATTTGATAACACAGTGACTTCATTATTTATTAAAAGAACCAATATTGTATGTGTTACGAGTGTAGGTTTGGCAATCAAGAATGAGACAACAACATGCTAGAGAGTGGCTGGAATATGGCTCTCATCACCAAACCTCTATTTGAACTACCTACCCAAAATCCAAAGTACATCGTTGGACTTAAAACTTACCTCTTACATCAACAGATCTCAATTTCAATTACCTTACCAAAATTTTAGGCCTCTCGCAAACTATTACTTCAAATTTGCCGCAAGCTTTGCAGTAAATTTGCAGCAAACTTTTTTCTGCAAATAAGCCGGCGATTCATTTTTCAGATGCAAATTAGGTTTCTTGTGAACTTGCTGCAAATATGCAGCAAACTCCCTGCTGCAATGTTGCTGCAAACTCTTTGCAGCAAATTTGCGGCACAATCCTTGCAGCAACTTCCGCCAAATTAATTTCAATGTTACTGAAAATTTCCCGCAAACTCCATACAGCACATTTTCCATGTTACTGCAAATTTGCTGCAAATTACACATGCAAAATTGCCTTCAAAAGTTGGTATAATTCCACAACAGTCAGCTCTGGATCAGTAATAGTAAGAAAACTGAATACATATTGAAAACAAAGAAGCGACACAATTCAGAGGCAGCAAAATTTCTTGTATTGTACCACAAGTTCCAAATTTTTATCTTCTCCAAAAATATAATAAGTTCAGCTCAGATGTGTACACACAGTTGTAAAATTACTTGTAGACATGGCCAATGAAAACCTGACAAATCTTAAGACAGACTGTGGACAGCACAAGATGTGTTTTATCCAACTAAGCTCTGAAATACCAGTTTCACGAGAAACAATGGTCAGCGCAAATAGTTATTATTTAATAAAAAGACAACAGAGAAATAAAAAGGTTAAATTCAAATTGTGGTACAATTTATTTTATATGCCATGTTCATTTCATGCCACATAAGTGTCTTCAAGATATTTTCTTTTGGCTTGAGAAGTTTCATTATATTTACATTACTGTCAAACGCTGCGATTTGGATTTTCTGTTTTCTGAATTTCTTGTCCCTTTTAGGCTTTAATCAGAGAACCAGCAATGCATTCTGAAAAATAAAAATCGTTCAGGGAAGAGTGTAAGTCTTTTACCGTTTGACCAAACGTAAATTTCATGAAAGAAATCAATAATTATTTGAAAATGAGACAGAGTCAAGTTGAAAAATTGATGCAGAAAAATGCATAAATATTCACGATCGTTTAATGATTTAATGTCCGACAACCGACAACTCGCCGTATGTTGTTTACATACACGACGGCGACAATCTGCAAAAATCTCAGCACTTAGTTACTGCATGGAGGTAGTACCACCTCCATGGTTACTGTAACTGTTGTGAAACGAAAGTGAACTGAATCAGTTCTCAACGAAATTTATCTGTAGGTAAACATAGGAATACAAAGATCACAGAACATAATAGCGATGTACAGACGGACGGTACATTGACTTACATTTGTGAACGGCTCGCAGACGCTGGAAGATTTTCGGTTGCAGGTCTCCCGTCTCCGTGCTGTACCACGGTCCCTCCACGACGACCGTGGCTGTACGTACATACAAATATAGTCAGCAACTTTACTGCTTTTCGCGTTCACAAAATTAGAACTCCGTCTGTCCCTGGTACTGTACACACGTTTTTCCAACACTGTGATATCATTTGGCTGGCGATTCCATAGAAAGATCACGAAATTGTCCACTAGATAACTCCCTGATCACAAGTACACAGCCGATGGTACCAAAATCTAACTTCGCGCCGATCAAGCCTGATGACGTTAACGGAAGTGATATCTATATATCATTACGCGATTGATAATGTAGTTCCGATTTTAAACGCTGGAATTGACTCTACATCTGCACCAATCCGTTATATATCATACTTAATATAGCATTTAATTTATTAGTTTAATGAAAATGGTTATTTTTACCACAGAAAGACTAAAAAGAGAGTACAAATTCTTTCAGCACGAAGAATCAATATCAATACGCGAACTGAACTTGATGAACCGTGACCTCAGAGTGTAAACATGTCGACGGGCTCCTCGTCGCTGGATACACAGGACTAGACTTGGTTCAAGTCTGTGATTTGTGAATGTTTGAGTGGAGTGAACGCAATGATTGTATTTTGCTCTCATGTGAAACGCGCGCGTGAGTGGACGCGATGAGTAGAGTGAACGCGATGAGTGGAGTGAACGCTATACAGCGGAGTTTCACCCGGAATCCGGCAGAAAAAACTAACTCACTACTGCGCAGACTCAAACGTGACGCATTCAATCGCTGGGAAAACCTGGCGTGAGCTGCCAAATTCCGGATAGGTTTGTACGAAATAGGAGAGACACAAGAGAACTATTATAAATGATTTTATTTTTTTAAAATTCACCGACTTGAACCAAGTCTAACACAGGACGTGTTTGACGTTGCAAGTAGCGCATTTGATTTGCGTACAGCGGCTCGGGATGGAGTGTAATCCTAAACCTCAAATTTGTGCTCGGCAATATAATTCTAACGCTGAACACATGGACAAAAGCCTTTTACCTCAATTCATGTCATCAGAAGGCGAGATTTTGTTAGCGAAATCGATGGGACACACACTGTGGATAGAGCCTAGAGCCTAGAGGGACTGAATGTACGTACCATGGCATAGGCCTACTATGATGTGATATTTAGCTAGCTTCGAGCACAGCCACTACTCTGCTTGGAGGGAGTAGCGGGTCCTTGCTTATACCAAACATTGAATGCATTGACATTTACTTGTCTGTTTCTACGATGAAAAGTTCTCATCAGTCGATATTTTTAAGGCACAGATTTGCAGTATACAAAAGTTTACGACGTATCCGTACAGACCATAACAGACGCACATTTCGTTCGAAACTGCTTGCATTTTGGTATCATTCGTAGAACATACAAGACAAGGTGTAACTTGCAAGACAGACAAGTCCCTGTTTTAAAAATTTGTTTTCCAAAAAATTCAGTTGTCGATCCAACCATGATTTACCCAATCGGATTGTCAAAGGTTACTATTATTAATGTCACTACGGTATACTATAGATGCGCTCTTATATCCATGCAATGTTGCCGAGTTATGCCAGCTTAACTGAAGTGTCAATTATATACCAGTTATTATTATTTTAACAAGAGGATTGTCTGTTACGAAAATAAATGAATTATAAAATACAAATGAAAGATCAATTTTGTGTTGCTTGCATATGACAGGTCACGAAGTGCAATGGTACACACTATACTCCCTGGTAATGAAATAGTGGGCAATCTGTCAATCATGTGTTGCTGCATATTTGCAGCAATAACCTGGCTTGACTGAAGTGCTTGTGAAGTGCTTGTGACAAACTTGAAGTTACAAACCTTGCAATTTAATTATCACAAGCGTGGTACAAGATTGTAAGTTTTCACTGTGATGTCTTACAACCTTGTCAAACCTTGAAACAAGTTAAGGTATTGCCTTTAAAACTTGTGTGAAGGTTGTCGCAAAGTTGTACAAGCATGGCACAAGATGATATCTTTGGCAAGGGCGTGAATTTCAAGCTGTGTTTGTGAGAACAGTATGTAAAAATACATTGAAATTTACACCATTGATATGCTCGTTTTAACCTTTGACCTTTCAGGTGGATGGTCAAAATTCAAACTGGAGGGTCAAGGTCCTAGTCCAGGACAGAAGTTCAACAATCCATGTGGTTTAACATTCCATGATGATAAACTTCTGGTGTGTGACAGGGCAACAGCATTGTTCAGATACTGAACCAAGACTACACATGTGAAAAGGTGCTGGGAAGTTTCAGCGGTCAGTTTGCCAAGCCATTCAAGCCACAGTCCGTAGCAGTCGCTAACGATAACCAGTACTTCATACTTGATGACAACAATTTGCAAATTGTTGTTTGTGATCAAAATAATAAAGTTATTGGAATAATTACTTTACCTGCAGACATAAATCCCTGGTGCATAGCTCTCTTGAAAGGGTTTGTTTTGGTCACTGATGTCAAAGGTCATAGGTTACTCAAGTACACCAAGACTGGTCAATATGTTGCAAAGGTTGGTCTGGGTGGTGGTGGCCCAAAGCAATTAGCGTTCCCCGGGGCATACTTTGTCGCTGTCAACAGTATGGATGTCATCATGGTGTCTGACCGTGGCAATCACTGCATCAAGTGTTTTGATGCTGATTTCAATTACATGTACCAATACGGTGAGAGAGGTAGCGGCAATAGTCAGCTGTACTACCCACGCAGCATTGCCATTGATGGCGTTGACAATGTTTATGTTTGTGATCAGAACAATGCTAGGATTTCGATGTGGAATGGAGATGGAACGTGGAGATGTCATCTATTCCAAGGTGAAGTTATCAAACCTGTGTACATTGCTTTCAGCCGAGACAGAATCTGTGTTAGAGGGATAAACAACAAACACATCACAGTATTTTCTAAGTAGACAGAAACACCAAGATGATGTCTATGTCTGCATTTCATCAAAATCTTGGATTTTTGTCAAAACTTTTGGCACAAAGTCATTTTCCGATTATCACTCAAGTGTGACGACGAACGATTAGCACCGTTTACATCATGTTTACTAACCAAAAACCATCAATTTCTCAGGTTTTAGAACGATGGTTTTTGAAAAATATTACTGTATGTTGATGTAACCTGTGGCATGTCTAGAGTAAACATAGAGACAAAGGATGTTGTTTTTTGATAATTTTCACTCAGAAAATTTAGGGACTGGTCAGTTTCTTCAGCCTGGGGGGGGGCGGTGGGATTATTTTTTGCCGACGTCAAAAACTGGTTGACCCCCCCATTCCAAATTTTGAAAAACAGGGTGACCCCCCCCCTATTCCAAATTTCGAAAACAGGGTGACCCCCCCCCGGCGTGCGACATAGGTAAAACAAAAGGTGGACATAAATATATATATATATATATATATATATATATATATATATATATATATATATATATATATATATATATATATATATATATATATATATATATATATATATATATATATATATATATATATATTATATTTTACATTTTACATATATTTATATTTTAAATAGTCATTCTATGTTTTAATGAAATTGTTGACATGTCAGTTGTAAGATAGGAATTTCAAAATGTAAATCTTAAAGTTTGAATACAGTACATTTTGAATGAGCTGTATTTTGAATGAGCTGTGAATGTATTTCACACTTTCTATGCTTAACCAGATGTCCTGAACTGTTGTACAGAAATGGATGACAATCATTAATATCAAAGAGGAAAAAGCAGTGAATCAAAAATCTTGGGTGTTAAGACTTGCCAACCATCCAATTAAATCTCCTGAGGAGCCATAGAGAGCTTTTTTAGCCAAATCTGATGTGTACAGTGTCTGAGAGGACCTTTCTTGTAACATTGAAACCATAAAAGCACAGTAATAATGACAAAAACTGCCTTTTTTAACTGTTATTTTGTTCATAAAAAAGCATCTTTCTACAGAAAACCAGTGACACAAAGGAAAATAATTGCATCAATGAGAAGGAAAGATATCTTGTCATTTTTCTATTTCTAAAATAAGTCACTGTATCAAATATATATTGTGAAATATTTGTGCATGTTGCTTTCTCATACTGAATTCTCATAGAGAGAACAGAAAAAGTATCAGGAATTTGTCATCCTTTTCATTTGAAATGCAGATTTCATAATGGTACACTTTCACTTAGCAAAGATCAAGATATCTCTGAAATATTAAAGTATGGTGCCCGAAGGGCGCGCCGAAAAATATGAAACATCCTGATATCTCCGATATATATGCCTTGTATATTAAAGTCATGCACCTGAAGGGCATGCTGAAAAATGTCTGATATATAAAAGTAATGAGCTTGAAGAGCACGCTGAAAAATATTGAACATACAGATATCTCTGATGTATGTATGCTTGATATGTTAAAGTTGGGCGTGCTGAAAAATATGACTGATTATTAAAGTTACGCGCCCGAAGGGCGCGCCGAAAAATACAACTGAATGATGAAATTTGTGGCTGACACTAGCATTTTAGGCAATGATGAGCCTGTGTCAAAATTCAAAAACACACTGACCCCCCCTATTGGGCATTTCAAAAACATGGTGACCCCCCTATCACCAAAGTCAAAAACAGGGTGACCCCCCCCATGAATCCACCGCCCCCCCCCCCAGGCTGAAGAAACTGACCAGTCCCTTAGGAACTTTGACAGAGGGGTGCCTAGAATCAAGTTAGGTCACCGTATCTGACACGTAAGGCGTGATGTGATGCCGTTCAGTGAATCAATGGAATCTTCAATAGGTTACGTTTTGAGAGTTTAGGGACAGTTCAGAATGTACTTCCGGGGGGGGGGGGGGCGCACCCATTTTCCCAAGAAAATTTAGGGGGGCCAGACAAAAATACCACAATCTTTTAGGGGGGGGGGCAAGGAAAAAAAACATCAATTCAATATTTGCCCAGAATTTCTGATCTTTACAAAAGAGAACCATAGACGCTACCTGGGTGACAGATAAACTCAACATGTTTAGTTAAACTCCTTTAGCTGCCAAATTCGGTAATATTCACCGTGGTTTGTTTTATGCATCTACTGCAGTATCTTGTTCTCCTCCCTGAAGCGTCATGAAATGTCCAGTATTTAGCATGTCAACACAAACCATACAGTGAACAGTCAGGGTTGTTTTGTTGAAAAGAGATCTCGGATCAAGTCCAGACTAGAATTCATTTATCAACAATAACGATGGTCATTTATGTTCACACTGGTATGTTGCTAAATACAGCATTGGGTGTTCTATGTAGTGATAGAATAACAAAAAAATGCTGATACACAGAGATGAACATTGAACAAATGCTAAAAATTACAGCAAATGTCTTTTAAGGTTGGGTTTACCTTGTAGCTTGTAAAGCAGTTGAAAGTTGCATGATAAAGAAGTGTTAATTTATCAAATGTATGCAAATCATCTGATTTCTTGCCTTCTTTTGCCTCCCAATTTCAAAATTTCCAAAGAATTTAACTCCACTCCGGCTGGGTCAAATTTTCTGAAATTTCACATTATGTTTTTTAAATGCTATATAACAAAACGACTATCAAATGGTTTTGTTTGGCAATAAAGCTCTTACATTTTTAATAGGAAGCGTTTTGAATAAGAGGCATTTTAATTTTGCTGATCATGATTTTAATCAATTATTAGTGTCAGTCTTTAAACTTCTACAATTTTAAAATGAGGATGGATAATGCCAAATAAAATAGTTGTTTTTTTCTACATATACTCTCCTTTCAAGTGAAATATTACATTTCAGAAAATACTGTCTAGTTTTTGACTTAAATTAATTTTTATCATTAATACCAAAATTGAGGTTTTTTACCCCAAATATACACCCACTTCATCCTTTGAGTAAACTACTGCTACCATACTAAACTTTAGAGTCTCTGCTTTTTGAAAATACATGGTATGAGGGGGTTTCCTTGTCATCTTTGATGAGAAATATTGCTTTGAAAAAAACTGTGTTGGCAACATGCAGCTCCACCTTAATTCAAAACAAAACGACTTGCTACTCTGCCACTTCTTAAAGTAACATGGTCACGTTGGTTCTCTGGGATTTTGTCAGTGTCAGTGTCTGTGTCACTATCATATTCAGAACCAACACCATCATCATCACTCTCAATGACTCCATTGACAGAGGTTTCCAATTCAGAGTCACTGCTATCTGACTCTGACTCATCTGTGACATAAGTTGTTACAATTTCTTTCCCTGACAGTTAAATGAAGGTTGTGCATGTATATGTGCGGTTATAATTTGAACTTTTTCAGCTTTCAATTTTTTTGTTTTGGTAATTTATGTTTATCAAGGTATTTATCTAATTCTTTTACGTTTAAATTTTGAAGGTTCCCACTCAAGAGCAACTTTAACCAGTCATAGTTCTCATATTTTTTATCCTCTCTTCTTTTCTGCTCCTTTTTCTCTGTTTCATTCTCATCAATTTTACCCTTTCTAAATTTTTTAAATGTTCTACATAACTTTTTACAGTGCTTACATCTACTATAAACTTTTTTGAAAATAAATTTATGGCCGTCTCATCTTCAAGTTGCTTTCAGCGAATAGTTTTTTAATGTTTAAAATAAAAATATTTGTATTACTGTCAAAAATATATGGTGAAAAATTTACAAAAGGGTTGATTTTCCAATAATCCTGTATGTGCATCCAGAAGATCATGTGGCACTGCATCAATGCTATGGTGTCGGATTGTTGAAATATGGTGTACACAAGAAATTTGGATATTTGGAAATGTGGATAGGCGTACACATTGTGTATTGGTGCTAATACTTTTGTGTCCCATTCATTCTGATATGTATAATCAAAGATTTCTCAGTGCTGGAAAAAAAACCCAAATTAACATGTATTGTTTCCTGTCATCTGAAAACATGCGCATCATGACTATTTTAAAATAAAAGTTTGTTAAAAAAATTTGAAATATGAATGCTCTGTCAATTTTGAAAAATACTGCTGACAAAATGTGAACTTTGACTTACACAGGGTTATCTGCATTTTATATGAACATTGGATTGTGAATGGAATGAGCAGAATAACATGTGAATTCATGTTTTGGATAAGGTGTTTTGTTCAAGAAATGTTCTAAAATATTCCTCAGCATTGTTGCTTTCAGTGGCAGCTACTTGGTTTTATGACAACCAAATTAGAAAAAAAGAGAAAATTAAAAACAAGTTGGCTTTCACCAATTTAATTCCTAATGTTTAAAACTTTCACCGTGAGTCTGCAAATATTCAGCATCATCAAATGAAAATGTATGCTGAACTTGTGCATGTACATGTACATCTCACTTTCCAGAAATATCTGGATATCTGCAAATGATCAGGTACCATTAAACTTCAAGATATATATCACTTTGCCAATTATCTGCTCCTCTGATTTTCTGTTCACCATTTCTAACTGACGTACATCTTTGCTTGTCTTTGTGTGCATCATCAGTGAGACATAACGAAAAAAGTATTCATATTTAGTAATTAACTTTTCTTCAGAAATTTACAACAAGATATGTTTATTGCTACCCTTTCCAAAAGTGTGCCACTTGCAGTCCCTGCAAATCATTCTTTTTATAGTCACATAACCCTGAAATGATTTGTTATATCATCGATTAAATGTCCACTACAGTTCCTGCAACTTGTTAGACTGGATATGTCTAGTGTATAAGCATGCATGTATATATTAGGGGGGCCATGGAAAAAAAAAACCAGGAAAGAGGGGGGGGGGCCATAGATTTTTTCTATAATTTACGAGGGGGGCCGTGGAAAAAATCACACAGAAAATAGAAAATCCCCAACCCTCCCCCTGGAAGTAAATTCTGAACTGTCCCTTAGACACAAAATAATGTACGAAAATTGTGAATTTGTGATAGTCGCGTCATCTCTTGGGTATTAATAATCCAAGAGTAAGATATTTGAACAATCTGAAGTGACAAAATTAAGTAATTTGGACGACATCTTCGTCTAAAATCCGATGTACACTGCACGATGCACTGAACCCATCACATCACAACTCAGACCAAGGCAGATCAACAATTGTGTGTGCAAAATGCATAAAAATTTTACCTGTAGATATGGTGATGTTTCTTTTGATCATGTATGTCGATATTTCCATCAATGAGTACTTCATTTCTTCATTGTTAAGTGACATCAATGAAGAACTCACCACGGTACTCAAAGCGACGTGACGCCAACCATAGACCCTTTCTCGAGGGTCTATGCGCCAACACGGTAGATTCTGAGTAGTGTGACGGAACATGAGTTCATGTGTAGAGGGCGCTGGTCGAGATCACTTTGCTCAATAATGCTTGATTCTGTACGACACTTGGAAGTCTCACATCTTCGATTCCTTTTGTGACATATGAACTAAACCATCATTCAGTGTTTGATTATAATTCATAGCCTTTGGAGAGTGTAAACTAGCCTAACACCTATCCACAGTTTTTCACTTCATATACTATAGCAGATCTGAAACTGCAACTCGGTGCTTGCCCAAGAAAATAAATCAGTCTGAAATAAAGTTTTGCCAAATTTTATAGAGTTAAACACTACTGAAGTAGTGCATGACTCAGGGATTGTGATTGCTTAGTATATAACACTTGCCCTGTGCAAGTTACGCATTAGTGCACACATACTAACATAGAAACAGGACACGGTAGATATAGAAACCTTGATGTCATAGACAGAGCATGCCCAATTTGCCAAAACAAACAAGTAGAAGATGAGATACATTTTCTTTTTCATTGCAAAGGATACACAAACATTAGGCATGATTTTTTCAGTAAACTAAACATTTGTAAAAACGCATTCAGAGGCACACAAGACCTTGTAAGCATCTTTTCAAGGACAGATAAAGCATCACTATGTGAATTGGAAAATACATACATACATGTTTTAAACTCAGACAAGACAAAATGAAAAAGACAAAGTAAACTATTTATGAACCTTCAATTGTTGACCTCATGTATAGATATTTATATTTATATATATATTATTATATACTCTTTCATTTGTTTTTGCAAAACCTTTATTGTACTTTATGATCAAGATCCCAACTGGGATACGATTTCAATAAAGGCTTACTTTACTTTACTTTACACTTGGATTCTTCTTTGGAAATCTGACGTACCCTTTTGAGACCCTTCATTATCTTTATTTTGAAACTGACAGCTGACACTTTTTGTCAAAGGCTTGAAAGTGTTGTGAAGATTTATTGTTTTGTATATATGTAAACAGGAAAGATTCAAATACAACGTCTCTCACCGCTCATTAGAGTTTCGGAATATAACTGTTTCACGAATGATCACGGTGAGGTACGTGAATTCCGGGTACTTGATGTGAAAACTTGTCGGATTTGTCATTAACGCCCTCTGTAGCTAAGTTTCTGGAACTACTTTCGTTTTTTATTTATTTGCCGCAATGTGAATGCCATATGCTTGGTTTGTCTTCAAAAATATGTCATTAAGATTATAAACTAAACTTATTTTTCAGTTTAGGAATATAGTATGGTAGGAAGGAAAGTGTAGAAGAAAAATTTGTATGATGAAGAATATGTTTGATGAATATTATGGGAAATTATAGGACTAGGTTTTCAAATGAGGGTGAGTTTATACAGATGTCTGTAGTATTTAGTGTGCATTAATTTTTGCGTCAGTCAGTTTATTTCTGAGAAGGTTAAGATTTCAGAGTCTATTAATTCTAAATATTGTAAAAAAATACAATTTTTATTAATCTTGACGTAGAAGTATTTGATAAAGTGTTTTTTCCGTACCATGTATGTACAATCCTTTCTAGAACTTGGATGGATGTATGGATGTATGGATTGCCGATAGGTAGCTAGACAGGTGACTGAAATATGTGTGCATGCAATTTGCGATATTGCATTACGGTTATTGCATTATTTCTATTGCAATTCTACAACATGTACAAGGGCACTTTTCTACTCACGCGAGCAAAGGAAAAGTTGTGTTCAATAGGACCGATCGACCAAGATTTGGTTCATTTCATATATTGTTTCACAAAATCTTTACACATGCAATGCAGATTTTGTTTATCACTGCAGAAGTCAATAGCAGTGCACCGCCAACGGCCACTTGCAGGATATTCAACATGACCTCCACCTCGTTTCATTGAAAATTCACAAAGCCAAGTAAAATCGTAGGACCTGATATCTGGTGATGTATTTGAGACGGGTATTTTTAATTTATAGATTCTAAAAAAATCAAGAAAGTTGGATGACCGTGATGAATTGTACAAATTTCTCCACAGTACTGCTACAGACACTGGGATAGTGAAGACGAGAAATGTTATGGAGTTCAACTGTAACAAAAATTATTTAATAGAAACTAAAATACTCACAAATAATTTAAAATATACTAAAAGTTACCCAACTTGGTCGAGAGCTTCAAGTATTTAACCAATCCGTTTCACAAAAGTTCGCGAAGAGTGGTTTCATCCTAAACAAGCCGGCCTTTACATGTGTGGCAATGTGATGATAAGAAATGTTGGATTCAGTACACATGGCACAGTCAGCAACTTGGTGATGTGGTCGTCTTTACACACTGAAAAAATAACATTGACCGTCCTGCAACACTTGCATTGGTTCCGTCAACTCTGTAGTTCCTGCCGGTCAGACAGGTGTACTCTGTCAAGCAGTCTCCCCACTGCAGTAGGAAAACATGTCTATATATACAGTCAGCACCTGGTCGATAGCAACATTAAAATGTCCATCATAATCTGCATAGAATGTTGAAACACATCAGGTGACGACGCATTGCGAAGATTTCTCGAGCCAAGCTATTTTACTTTTCTTTAACAAATGTACAAAACTGAATATGGGGCATCGTAACAAGTAAGCCTATGGATGTATTTGATGAAAGAATGGTTGATGACCAAATACAACGAACTTTTAGACACGATACATGAAACCATTGCGGAAATGAATTAATGGTCATCACCATTAATTCATTTGCGCCATGGTTTCATTTAAATTGTCTAAAACCGGGGTCGAATATATGCATGGTCACCCATTTATTCAATATCTTTCAACATGTCAAGTTGTACAAGTAGTATCTTGCAGCAAACAAAATTCATGAAAAATGGCCGACTTTGTCCCTTTAAGCAGTCTCACCACTGCAGTAGGAGAACATGTCTATATATACAGTCAGCACCTGGTCGATAGCAACATTAAAATGTCCACCACAATCTGCATAGAATGTTGAAACACATCAGGTGACGACGCATTACGAAGATTCTCGAGCCAAGCTATTTTACTTCTCTTTAACAAATGTACAAAACTGAATATGAGACATCGTAACAAGTAAAGCATACTCAGCTTAAACTCATATAAGCTTATGGATATATATGATGACAGAATGGATGATGTCCAAATACAACGAAATTTTAGTGGAACATTGATATTTTAAAATTTGTACACTGATTCATGAGTATCAATGCCGAGTTTAAGATGACAGAAATGTTAGCCAAAAATGACAATATGGAAACATTCTACATCTTCTTTTAATACAAAAAAGAGCTATATGTTAAAAGCTGTTTGGTACATGTTAATACTAACGCAAGGGAAAATCAGTATAAAATGCATTTTACAAAGGAACTCTTGAAACAAAGAATGAAAACAAATGAAAGAAAAATGTGATATTGATCTACCCACCCGGGTTTTAAACAATCTTGCCTATTAAACAGGAAATCGTTTTTCCCTCTAAATAAATATAGCTTTTCTGGTTTACAGAAAAACTAATGTTTCCTTTAAATTGAAAGGTCAATATTGATCTTGGAAACCTTTACTCAAAACATTAACTTGATATGCCGTCGAATAAGAACTTACGGAATATTTACAGACTGTACAATACTCTATGAAAACCATGCACACCGATAGGATGAGAATGGTTCGTGCATTGAGAACAGCGCCACCTACGACCTTCAGGAGTCAAAGCATCATATATAAAACGAGAAACTTTCTCTTCGGTTTCCGTGCTGCAATATATTTTCATTCTTTTCCTCTACTAATCGAATTTTGAATAAGATGACTCAGCGAAAAATAAGTTCGTAAAACCCCAAATACCCGAGCGGTTGTTGATGTACATTCACTGTCTGTAACAAACAATCATGTCTTTGTCATAAACAAGCGATATACAGACACTGTCTGTATGGTCACAAGTCTATTGTCTGACACGAAAACACAACTTTCACCGTGAAGAAAAAATCGTACACCTTATAATTCGGTAGCTTTTCCACAATAAAAAGCACACACGTCTTTTTGCAATGTTTGGGTCGACTAAACGGTTTTCAAGTCGTCATCGTCGTCTCTTATTATTGTTTGACTAGCAGTCATGACGCAAAGCAAAACATAGAATTATCCTTTTGACAACAAATCATTTGTACATTTCAAAACATTAAAGTGTTGATAGAGAACAGTGTTCTCACCAAATAGCGAGGACAGTGTCGAATACCTACATACACTAGGTAATTTATCCATTGACCCTGACGTTGCCAAGGTTACATGGTACTCGGTAATGGATTACACCGATCATTAATCAGGCCTGTCATTGCGTGTCCATTCCATCTCGAATTTCCGCCTCAGATATTGTACTGTCTGACAGCAGATATCAACCCATATTAAACGAGTCGGTGTTTACGTCCTTTACTGTCCATTCTTGCGTGTCATCTTATTCATTGATTTTATTTCCCATGTAGTTTATAAACACAGCCACAAACGTGGCGCACCTTAAATGTGGCTATAACATGACTATGCTACCACGCCTGGCCAAGATGAAACGTTGAACAACAAGTGTTAAGTGAAATAAATTTATATTCGGTTAAAAACAAAAGGAACAGTTTGTAAATTTATCTGGATTCACTTATTATCAAAACAAATCTAAAATTTTCACGTTTTAAAATCATTCTAACCTACAAATGTAAAGTTGAGTTGCGTGTGACTATCGCCTAAAGCTGATGACCTTTTCACATCGTTCGCGTCATTTCAAAGTTAATTGATACAGCTTTCGAAAATAGCTCCAGTAATAGTAAAACATGACAAACTCGAGAAACGCTTTTATAGAAATCTCTGTTTTTGAATTAACAAAGCACTACAAGCCATGGGAGATGAGAGGCACCCGCTTGTACTGTGACCTTTGACCCGTCTGTTCTGTCCTGTTGTACTGTAGATCCCAGACAGTACATCTTGCATGTATTTATCTGGTACTTCTGACGTCACAATATGATCTGCTCTGCAGGCTGTCTGAAATATAGATTGAATATAATCTTTTCATTGAATTCTTAGGGAATTAATAATTTGTTGTAAATATGTCACAATTTACATGGAAACATTACAAACCATGAAATAAGATTGATTATGTTCGTCTCCAAGCTCCAGAACCAATCAACAGGTGTACAGTGAATACACTGAACAGCCATCAAGAAATATCTGACACTTCAAGTTGACATCTCAATTTAGATTTTTGGATGTTTTTCTTCACTGACGTCATCATCTACGATACCTGAAAACACTACATAGTTGATGTTGGAACTTGCTGACATGAATGCACAGATTGTGTGTGTGTGAGAGAGAGAGAGAGAGAGAGAGAGAGAGAGAGAGAGAGAGAGAGAGAGAGAGAGAGAGAGAGAGAGATGTGAATTTAGGAGTTTGTACACAGTGCTGTAATAATTTCGTGTGTTTGACGGTCCGGAGCAAAGAAATTACCATACAAAGTAATGCATTAACTGCATAGACTAATTCATTCTTCAGTGCAATTCGATTTCCTTTTCCAGACCGTCGCCAAGCAGTGCGGCGATACCGGACAAACGACGGCGGAAATGAACCTCTCTCGGCTTGACTGAATTAACCAACCAGCGTGAGCAACCCAGCCATTGTCGAAAGCCAAGTGAATAAAGAGAGTGTACAGACGTGTGTACTCACACATGAACAAAAGAATCCCTTATAAACAATTGTCAATCAGTGTATATTGCTGTTCATTTTTTGAATCAAAACTTTTCCTTTACACCCACATGTCGCCAGAAAATCTCGAAATTCAGCGGTCACTTAGTGTCGTATCGATAACACTTCAACACAATAACTACAGCTACTTTTGATGAACGCAGAGGATTGTATCAAAATTGAGTGCCTGACTGAAATCTCGGTAAACACGGTAAAGTTCACAAAATATGCTGCGTGTGTCGTTTAAACTTTATCTTATCTAAAATCTATGCCCTCTAAATGTTCAAAGTTATTATTTCAATCCATAAAATAACGATGAATGAAGTCAAACTTTCAAATTTTTCTCTTCCCCTTCCATTGTTGTTAAATGAGAAAATTAGACTGTGTAGTATTGCAATAAATCTCCTAAATATGAAATATTATTTCCTACTCATTAACTCTTTATCTATCCAGTCTTTACTTTCAGGGTTAGCGTGATAAGCTTACAATACTGTTATGAATCTTCCTGCCTAAGACCAACATCCCTAAAAGTGTCCAATGGAAATCATAGCGCTACTGTCTGTTGGCTGGAGAAATAGACAGTTCAAAGAGATTTTTCCTTTAAGGTAGTATGCGCCTCGAAAGTGAACGACTTAAACTTTTGCTCAAAATTTCCTAAATGAAACTTTCAACCACTCTCTTTCAAAATCAAGAATAAAAATCGGGGGGTCACCGTGCAAATTTTGGAACGAGAGAAACAAATAACCCAAGATTTAGCGATATTTGAAATTCAAAATGGCCGCCACCCCTGTATTAACTCTATAGAGGAAAATAGAATTAAAATTCGAAAAACTAAGCCAGTGAAAAGTTTTCTCGCACCAAGAGCTTTAAAATGAACCGTCACAAGTGGTATATCAGAAAAAGAATTGTAAAAGTTTGAGAGTCCAACTATCAGTCCCCGAGACGCGTTCTACCTCAACGATCAGTATCAATGGCGGGTACGGCTACATAATGCGGTAATGCTGAGAATTTGGCCTACTGCAGCGCCGCTTCTAACTGTAACATTGACATTTTTAACCAGAAGGCCAAATTTTCGACTTTCCTTTTCTCCTGTTTTTATCTCAAATGTCTTTCAATTCTGCGTTGGCATTGAAAATAAGTGTTTTAAAAACAACTTTGGCAAAATGATGCATTGATTTGAGACAAACGTAGGAATTCTACCTACGTATGTGTATACGGTTGAAGTGAAACCCCAGGTAAAAAAGATGCTAGTTTCAAATACAAATGCTATTTCGGGAGTCTTAAAAACTCTATAGTGTTATTACTCCTTTAAAGTCATACATTTTTGGTGGAATATACAACGAAAACATATGTTTGAAACTCGAATCTTAAAGAAATGTCAGTGACAATCACCTCTCTCTGTACTTAATGTAAAGTAAACGACTTTTGAAACTAGGTTTTGTTGCTGGTTTCTTGGTGTATGTCATTATCACTCTGAAACGAAAATCCATAGAAATACCACTGTGTGCAAATAAATAGACACCCTGGAGTTTCTGTCCAGTAAGACAGTTGCTGCTACTGTATTTGTATAAATTAGAAAGGAATTCGATTGTTTTTGTCTCATTGTCCAACGCTTTAAGTGTTATTCTAACGGTTTAACGACACCAACATTTTAGCCACAACGCTAAGAAGTCAGCAAACACATGACAGTGACACAAATTGAAAATTGACAAACGCTCTGTTCTGTGATAAACACATCAAACAGCAACTTTAGCCGAGCAGAATATCACACACAGTGGACTAGGTTTTGACACAAACAAGGAGAAAAAAACTGTGCATGTGGTTTTGATGTCCGGTTAAACGAAAAATTTCAGTATTTCTACTCTTAGAGTGATGAGATGAATATTACTGACAAGTTTAGTATCAATTGCAGCATTTGTCTATCGACATTATCGTGCTACCTCAATAGTTTTTGAAGCCGTCTTTGTTTAAAAATTTACCTAAAAAACATTAAAATATGATGGCCAAAATCCTATGTGAGCATTCATTAAGAGAGCAAAGTCTTGAAGTTCCGCTCCATTGGTACAAATTTTCACAGACTGCAACAAACGTGTTGGTTTCCATTGTCTACCATGTCGAGTAAAGAGACTGGAAAACAAACCTCTTTTGTCTTGTTTTGAAACTGACTAGCCAACATCTTACTGTTTGTTTTCCAATCTGTCTTAAGCAGTACTTTCATAATTCCTTTGTATTTAATACACAGCAATTCTTTTAACAGACAGCAACATGCCCCGATGTATGCATCCTCTCTCCTGATTGGCTGAATCACTCTATACCAATCAGTCTGCTTTGCTGAACGTCGAGACCACTAATTCTGTGAATGCTTTCATTTTCCCCTTTCTATTCACTGCGTTACCCTTTCAAAAATTAACCCCCTCCCCAGTCTTTCTGTTTATTTCCACAAAAATCGATCTGTTTGCTTCAAATCTTTCCTCCTGTTTATTTGATTTTGACCGTTAACACTATTTCAGAGCCAATGGCTTTGCAAGTCACTGTTTGCAATATCATTTCCCGGTATGTACACGCCACATATTTTACCTTATCTCTCGCCAATCTCGCTAAGTGGCGCGGCGATCAACTCAAAGGTCAGACTTGAAACAGGTGTGTGCGTTTTAGATCACCACCTTACTTAACATCGATTCTCCACTACGCGATGTCTCGGCACGAACAGCGGCTAACTTGGCAACGCTTCAAGGCTGCTACGCTACAAAGTCGCCCTCTGCAGTCATAGGTGAGTCAAGCAGTTGAACCCGATGCCACCAAAAAGTAGTTTAAGCTACTCGCTACAGCTGGGATATAATTTAAACTATGGTTAATGTTGTTTGGACAATGTAATAAATGTTGAACAACCTGTGTACTTTTGGTTGAACCACGGTCACTCCACCAAAGCGGAGCGAAGCGCGGGTCAAAATACAAGATCTCAAATAAATTTCTCACACTTTGTAACTCATGGTAGTCAAGCACTCGCATTGTTCAATAATTCCTATATTACATTTACACGATACAGGTAATCGTGACAATCTATTTTGCTGTCAGTGTCTGTAATCATTATTAATTTATTCATCGGTCAACTCAACCGTGCAGAAAGTAACTTTTAAAACAGAGTGCATTGTCCATGACGGTCACCTAGGCGACATCTGAAAAAATGCAAAAGAATGATGTTCAGACAGAAACAAGATTGATCGATTTTCTTTCATTCCTTTTTAACATACATTTCATGCAAATCTCTATCATTAAACGTCAGTCAAAGCCTTGCAAACAATTAAATAATTTTGTTTTGTCGTTATAATGATACATCGATGACGATGATGAAATGAGAATCCTATACAGATACCAATCAGATGATGAGTCTGAAGCTGCATTTTTATGTGTTTACTCTTTGTACTTGAATTTCAGTGATAGTCCAGTCAATTTAGGGTTTAACCTAGGACTAATTGCAACAGAAATTATTTCTTCACCATGACCTTCTGAAAGGTCTCACTAATGACATATTCAAAGTATAGGAAAATATAAGGGGTGCAAATTGGTTAAATTTGCATATATTCAAATCAGCTATATATCGCCTTTAAAATGACTGCTATACTCACATTTTGGGCATGTAAACTGAATTTAAGTGACTTTTTCATTGCAACACAATTTAGTAAGGTTCAATAAGTTAATTGCTAAATGTCTTGAACAATAAAGAATATGCAAATTAAGTAATTTGCATATATTCACAGTTTTTCCACTATTTCAGACAAAATGAATGTTTAAGCTCATATTTAAACAATTTTTTTTCTCTATGAAATTGTTAAGGTTTTGCAAGAATTACCTAAAACAAAAGAGGTTGACCTAATTTGCATGCATAATTTGCATATTTTAATACAAAAGGCCTAATTTGCATAATTGACACAAACGGTCTTCTGAATACAATAAGCCTACAATAGCTTCCATTGACATTTTCTGGTTATTCAGAAATGCAATGAATAAAGAGAAGAGTTTCAGAGCATTACTGTTTAAATAAAAGGAATCAGAATTCTTTCTTTGGATATTCTTCTTTCTTTACGACGATAAGGTTATTCATAAAAAATCATGGGACGTGCTCAAGTTTTTGACATCAATTGTCATTTTAAGTCATTTTCTCCTACAACATGTTCGATTGCAGTAAAATTTTTGAAGGAATATCTCATGCTTTTGGTCACTATCTTCAATGATTATGGAAATATTCAGTTACTAATAAATGGTTCACCACACTTAACAGTTGTGCCTGTGAATCATCCTTCTCATTATTAAACTATCATTAGTATAAATACGAACATCATTTGAATCACCATGATGATAGTGGTGATGACAATTATTATGATGGTCATTATCATATCAAAATTTCTTCCTCTTCCTCTCTGTTTACATCTTTCTTCTAGGTGGTTCATTTGTTTACAGCCAGAATCCTTTCGTTGACAACAGAAAGTCTAGATTTTGCTTTCTGCCGGGGTTATTCATGCTGCTGCAGTTCATTGTAAAACCCATAAGTATGGGGAAGGGTAACTCAATGAAAAGATGTGAAGCATGGGATGATATAATTGTACTGCGTATCATATCAGATCTTAGATGTGCAAGTATCACTCATGGGGCTGTTATGTAATGGACTTCCCATTTGCAGATTATTAGACTTTTGTATTATACCAATAAGATCGATCACTCAAGGAATTGAGAGTCTGGCCAATCTGAGGTGAGACTTCCATAAGGTTCAAAATACAGGATAACCGATTTTATGATAATTTGATGTCAAAATTTGATATCCTAATTGATAAACTCGTTAACGGCAGCTTCTGTGACGCAAATCCCTTCACATCTTGGTTTTCTTGTTTCACGGTCATGAAAATTTGAAAGAGCAGCTAGACCATGTAACATTATGAAAAGTATCTAGATTTGCTTTACCAGTGATTTAGATTATCGTGATTCAGTCAACAGATTTTTTCAGTTTTTCCTCAAATGCTATGGCTGTGTACGGTAAGACTAAACAGGAAATCTCTCTCTTCAGTCCACTATATGACTTTATATTGATTTTCAATTGTTGTCTTCACGAAATTTCAAATTTTGAGAAATGCAGTGTCCTTTGATTATTGTAATGTCTTTCAGCTGATAAAGGAACAGCTTTCCTTATCCATATTTCATGATAATTGGCAGTATAGTATAACAATTGTACCTCTATATCATCATGATCATTATAATTTATTATCATTATTATCATAAATTTCTGTATGTGGCATGAACAGGCAAGTTGCACACAGTCAAAAGTATATCTGATTTACCAGTGACCACACAACCTGGTCTTTAATTACATTTTACCAACACTTAATCTATATTAGTAATACGGGTAAGGGTGAAAATAAAAGAAAATAGAGCTGAAACACAAATTTTCTTCAGCCTCCCTCAGTACAAAGTGTTGGTTATTTGGCCAAGCATTTTGGTATGCATTAAGAAAATCCAAATCTTCCAGTAAGTTCCCAATGTTATTGACATTATGCAAATTCTCTAGATAATTGAAATGAACTTACGAATCAATAATTGTTTATTTTTACAGGGCTTTTCATTCTGTAGGCCCTATTAGTATATAATCATTAAAATGAGTTAAAATACACAGAAATAAATAACCATGTCAATTTCTTTGTACTGAGCAAAATGTTCATTCAAGTTATAAAATGGACATCTTTCGATAGGAAGAATTTAAAGTATTAAATAACTTAAACAAGTAGTGTCTCTTAATGTAACTTCTCATTTTACTGATAACATAATTAATTAAAATAAGTTGACGTCAATTTGAAAAATTAAAGAAAATTATTTTAATGGTCATCATATATGATTTATGCACATGAGGAATCGCTCAAAATTAGGTAAAATATATTTAGCAATGTTAGCTAAACTTCCAATCTCTCTTTACGATATTGTAAAACCTTTCAAGTTTCCATTTTACATTTAATACAGTGTAGGCATTTCCTATAAAATCTTTTAAAATTAGTCCTTTGCACAATGTAGATTGTATTAGGCTTTGAATATACCTTTCTTGGACCTTTTAAGTATTTAAGGTGAAGAAATAATTCATGTTCCAATTAGAAAAAGGAAGTGACATGGTTGACTTATTGGACAAATGCAAATAAGAATTTTTTTATCGCTGTAAGATATATTTGAAAACATTCCCTGAACTGAAAACAAGAAAATGATGTTACATAGTCATTACAATGTCAGCTTATCTCTTTAATCACTTTCGTAAACAGATTATCAGCACAAGGTTTGTATAGCATCTATGACCCATTTAGCATTTGGGTAAATTAGCTGTCTTATGCACAACTTCATTAAATGCACTTTTCGCGATCCCTGGGATCGCCTTTGTTCTAGTCTGTAAAGAATGATTGAGGTGTAATATCCTTTTGTTTTCAATTGAAATCTGTAATCTGGTGGGTAAATTTTCTGATGAGAAAATCTGGTGCCAACACAGGCTTTAAACTTGCGATATGTAACTTCCATGACCATACTAAAATTTAGTTGTAATGATCTCCGTTGTTTTTTAACATTATATATAGTCATTTATACTATAGGTCAAAAAGGAAAAGTAAAGTGGTAGGAGGGGCACATTGCAGTTATGTAAAATGAGGAATCTTAAATGATTTTATGCATGCCTAGAAACACAAAAAGTACATTAAATAATCAAATTGCTTGAATTAAATAGCAATTTGCTGAATATATTTTTAAGAAATCTATTAACAGCAACGACTTTGTTCCCTTTTCTAAGTTTTATATTTATTCAAATTATGCACTGTCTCCCCTCTTAATAGTAATTTTGTTTGTCATTCTATAAATTCAATACAGAGTGGAAACAAAAACTACTTGTTGTGTAGATTAAATATAATTTTTAAGTGAAATGCAGTGGCAGCCATACTTGATTTAGGCAAATTAGGACTATTTCTCGGGCGATAAAATATATTCAAAAATATTGCCTGGACAAAAATTAAGATAAATGCATACATTACTTGAACATAATGTCGCATTTTTCTCAATTCAATATGCAAAAAACCACTTGTTGTGTAGATTAAATATAATTTTTAAGTGAAATGCAGTGGCAGCCATACTTGATTTAGGCAAATTAGGAATATTTCTCGGGCGATAAAATATATTCAAAAATATTGCCTGGACAAAAATTAAGATAAATGCATACATTACTTGAACATAATGTCGCATTTTTCTCAATTCAATATGCATATTTCTTTTATCAGTGAATGTATTGCTCCCATTATCCGTTTATATCTATACAAATTAGGTAATGTTATAAATCTTAGATTGTATTGGACTTTTAGTATGTCATTCTAGGACCTCTCTAAAATACACAAAGAAAAATTAATTCTATTGCAGTCAGAAGTAGCTTGTATAGTTATTAATTAGGGACATACAAAGAAAAACGAAGTGTTGTGGCGGCCATATTGGATTTATGCAAATGAGGAATATTTCTATTACGACATAATATTTTAATCAACATTGCCTGAACCAAAAACAAGGCAAATAAGCCCAAAACCCGCATATATCATGTTTAGCCGAATATTTTTAGTAGCAACATTCTATCAGCACCTAGTTTGTAACCATAATCTTTTTACATATATGCAAATTAGGCATTGTTTACATTTCTAGATTGTACGAGGCTATTAGTATGTCATTGTAGGGCTTCTCTGAAATACACAGTGGATAAATAATTCTATTGCTGTCAGAAGTAGCATAACAATAGTTATTAATTGGGAAAAATACAAAGAAAAGTGAAGGTTGTGGCGGCCATATTGGATTTATGCAAATTAGGAATATTTCTATGAAGACTAGATATTTCCATCAACATTACCTAAACCAAAAACAAGGCAAATAAGCCAAAACCTGCATAACATATCGTGTTTAGCCAATTATTTTTAGCAGAAACATTCTATCAGCACTTAGTTTGTACCCATAATCTTTTTACATCTATGCAAATTAGGCACTGTTTACAATTCTAGATTGTACTAGGCTTTTAGTATGTTATTCTAGGACTTGTCTAAAATACAATGTGAAAAAATTATTCTATTGCTGTCAGTAGTGGCTTATAAATAGTTATTAATTCGAGAAAAACTAAGAAAAATGAAGTGTTGTGGCGGCCATATTGGATTTATGCAAATGAGGAATATTTGTATGACAACAAAATATTTTCAACAACATTGCCTAGACCAAAAAGGAGGCAAATAAGCCAAAAAAACCCTGATCAAAAGCATGTTTAGCCACATATTTTAAGTAGAAACCGTCTATCAGCGACAATTTTATACCCATGAGCCCCCTTTACATTTATGCAAATTAGGCACTGTTGCACCCCTTAGATTTTATTATACTTTTAGTATGTTATTTCTAGGACCTTTCCAAAATGCATGGTGAAGAAATAATTTCTGTTGCAATTAGTCCTAGGTTGACCCCTTTTTTGGCTTAGATTGACTGGACTATGATGATTGAGGAAAGAATTTAAGAAGATAAGAAAACCTTGAAATCTCGCCAAGTTGTCACAAGAATTAGGGCTTGAAAAGAGTTTACTCTGTTGGATGGTGTTGAAAGGCGATTTTCCCCGTGAAACGTGATTTAAAAAATCTGGGTGTAAAAGGATTGCCAAGCGATTTAACAACACCCACAGATATATTGATGATCTCATCAGTTTAAACAATCCTGGTATATCCAATTATCTACACCACATCTACCCAGATTATTTAGAAATAAAAGAAACAACTGAAAGTGTGGACTCGTCATCATACCTAGATGTATTGTTTGAAATTAGACACAATACACTATATACTAAGCTGTATGACAAAAGAGACGATTTCAATTTTGAAATCATAAACTTTCCCTTTTTGTCGAGCAATATACCATCATCTCCAGCTTATGGTGTGTATATTTCACAACTCCTCAGATACAGTAGAGCATGCCATTCATATGAAGACTTTCAAGTTAGACACAGCCTATTGGCTCAAAAGTTAGTGAGGCAAGGATTCTCAGAAAGTAGTGAAATCATTTAAGAAGTTCTACGGTAGATACGGAGATGTTGTATCAAAATATGACCTGTCTGTTTCTCAAATGATGAGTGACAGCATACCAAATTTTGACTCACAAAAGTAATTTGGTGAATTCACCAAATAACAATGAATTTGTCGCTTTGGGTCAATCTTGACGGGTGCAGCTAGCTGGCAGGGTACGCTTACCCATTCCGGCG
Source organism: Ptychodera flava (assembly GCF_041260155.1). Classification (NCBI taxonomy): domain Eukaryota; kingdom Metazoa; phylum Hemichordata; class Enteropneusta; family Ptychoderidae; genus Ptychodera; species Ptychodera flava. The sequence goes on from NC_091937.1 coordinate 35,180,266, forward strand.
ACCTGGTACCACCACTATTTCGTGGTTCAAGATGGCCCCATTGCCTTTGTCATCATCTATATGTTCCTTGGACCTGGTAAATTTCACAGTTTACCTTGAATGATAACGATTATTGGACCTGATTTGATGTCTATTAACAGAAAACTCTCTCAAATATGAAATGTTTGTGTTTTGGTATTACAGTATTTTACATGTTCTTCATAACGTTGAAGTCAGATCAATCTAGTTACAGGTAACAACTCAAACATGTCAGATCAATCTAGTTACAGGTAACAACTCAAACATGTCAGATCAATCTAGTAACAGGTAACAACTCAAACATGTCAGATCAATCTAGTTACAGGTAACAACTCAAACATGTCAGATCAATCTAGTTACAGGTAACAACTCAAACATGTCAGATCAATCTAGTAACAGGTAACAACTCAAACATGTCAGATCAATCTAGTTACAGGTAACAACTCAAACATGTCAGATCAATCTAGTTACAGGTAACAACTCAAACATGTCAGATCAATCTAGTAACAGGTAACAACTCAAACATGTCAGATCAATCTAGTTACAGGTAACAACTCAAACATGTCAGATCAATCTAGTTACAGGTAACAACTCAAACAAGTCCGATCAATCTAGTAACAGGTAACAACTCAAACATGTCAGATCAATCTAGTTACAGGTAACAACTCAAACATGTCAGATCAATCTAGTTACAGGTAACAACTCAAACATGTCAGATCAATCAAGTTACAGGTAACAACTCAAACATATCAGGTCAATCTAGTTACAGGTAACAACTCAAACATGTCAGATCAATCTAGTAACAGGTAACAACTCAAACATGTCAGATCAATCTAGTTACAGGTAACAACTCAAACATGTCAGATCAATCTAGTTACAGGTAACAACTCAAACATGTCAGATCAATCTAGTTACAGGTAACAACTCAAACATGTCAGATCAATCTAGTTACAGGTAACAACTCAAACATGTCAGATCAATCTAGTTACAGGTAACAACTCAAACATGTCAGATCAATCTAGTTACAGGTAACAACTCAAACATGTCAGATCCATCTAGTAACAGGTAACAACTCAAACATGTCAGATCAATCTAGTTACAGGTAACAACTAAAACAAGTCAGATCAATCTTGTTATAGGTAACAACTGAAACATGTCAGATCAATCTAGTTACAGGTAACAACTCAAACATGTCAGATCAATCTAGTTACAGGTAACAACTCAAACAAGTCAGATCAATCTAGTTACAGGTAACAACTCAAACATGTCAGATCAATCTAGTTACAGGTAACAACTCAAACATGTCAGATAAATCTAGTAACAGGTAACAACTCAAACATGTCAGACCAGTCTAGTTACAGGTAACAACTGAAACATGTCAGATCAATCTAGTAACGGTAACAACTCAAACATGTCAGATCAATCTAGTAACAGGTAACAACTCAAACATGTCAGATCAATCTAGTTACAGGTAACAACTCAAACATGTCCGATCAATCTAGTAACAGGTAACAACTCAAACATGTCAGATCAATCTAGTAACAGGTAACAACTCAAACATGTCAGATCAATCTAGTTACAGGTAACAACTCAAACATGTCAGATCAATCTAGTAATTTAACAACTCAAACATGTGAGGTCAATCTAGTGACAGGTAACAACTCAAACATGTCAGATCAATCTAGTAACAGGTAACAACTCAAACATGTCAGATCAATCTAGTTACAGGTAACAACTCAAACATGTCAGATCAATCTAGTTACAGGTAACAACTCAAACATGTCAGATCAATCTAGTAACAGGTAACAACTCAAACATGTCAGATCAATCTAGTAACAGGTAACAACTCAAACATGTCAGATCAATCTAGTTACAGGTAACAACTCAAACATGTCAGATCAATCTAGTAACAGGTAACAACTCAAACATGTCAGATCAATCTAGTTACAGGTAACAACTCAAACATGTCAGATCAATCTAGTAACAGGTAACAACTCAAACATGTCAGATCAATCTAGTTACAGGTAACAACTCTAACATGTCAGGTCAATCTAGTTACAGGTAACAACTCAAACATGTCAGATCAATCTAGTTACAGGTAACAACTCAAACATGTCAGATCAATCTAGTTACAGGTAACAACTCAAACATGTCAGATCAATCTAGTTACAGGTAACAACTCAAACAGTCAAATCAATCTAGTTACAGGTAACAACTCAAACATGTCAAATCAATCTAGTTACAGGTAACAACTCAAACATGTCAGATCAATCTAGTAACAGGTAAGAACTCAAACATGTCAGGTCAATCTAGTTACAGGTAACAACTCAAACATGTCAGATCAATCTAGTAACAGGTAACAACTCAAACATGTCAGATCAATCTAGTTACAGGTAACAACTCAAACATGTCAGATCAATCTAGTAACAGGTAACAACTGAAACATGTCAGATCAATCTAGTTACAGGTAACAACTCAAACATGTCAGATCAATCTAGTTACAGGTAACAACTCAAACATGTCAGATCAATCTAGTTACAGGTAACAATTCAAACATGTCAGGTCAATCTAGATACAGGTAACAACTCAAACATGTCAGATCAATCTAGTTACAGGTAAAAACTCAAACATACAAACAACAAACAAATTAATTGATTAAATTAATTGATAGTTGCAATAAACGTGTGCCATTAGTGCATTACAATGATATTATCAGATATTACGTGTTTGTATCAAGGGTGTGTGAGCGTTCTTATAAAACGTAATGCCACATATGCAAGTTAGAACATTAAAACACTCAATGAAGTAAAACGTTGTGGATTCTATCGGACAGCGATAAAGCGATATCCATGTATCGAAATGATGATTTTATGAGTTATTAAACATAAAAACATAGTCCATGGCAATTCACTTTTTGGAAACGGAAATAATTCCAACTTGGAAGCTGTTGTAGATTATCATGTATGATAATGTTCCAATTCGATCTCTTGTAATTTTCACGTCATTTTCTGCAACGACTGATGACGTCACACGTCTATCTTTATCTTTGTCACTTTGATTTTTCGTAAAGAAGGATATTTTCGAAATGAAGCAAAATCTTTCAAAAGCAGTGTGAATGTTGGTATAGTCGGAAGCATAGCAATCGTGAAGGTCTAACCAAATTAGACTTGAGTTCGATGCTGTGCAAACAGTCGGCGATGAAACGTTGGAACGATGTAGTGACTTGTCAAGATTACATCTTTTATTGGCATTCATCAAAATCGAAAAGCGCCATGAAAGACTCGTTCCTTATCTTTCAGGCCAACCGTCACTTGAAAGTGTTTTGATGTAGGTGTAGTTCATCGTCAATAAAATATCCTCGCGTATAAATGGGTAATGTATCAATGTTTACAGCTGAATCTATGTGATTGTGATCGCCTGTCTTGAATTGATGTGGTCTTCTGTCCTCAATGTTGACAATGTTATCAAGTCAACTCAAAATTGCCGAACTATTCATAGTCTGCGACTCACAAATTGATAACAATGGCAAAATAACAACGACATTTTCTATTAGTCCTGCATGCAAGTCGATGGCTTTTGTAGACACTACGCATCCATTTGGTAGCTAGAACATGGGGCTTTGTATGCCAAAAATATAATAAATAATGCTAAATATATTGTCTACTTGTTTATATCATAAGAATCATCGTTGTTGCATGCAGTAGACTTACATTTCAACACTGTCAATTTTGCTGATACAGTTGATGCACAATGTTGGAAAACTCAATGTCGTCACACTCGACCACAGTTCAGGCAAGGGCGTGAGGGACGAGAGTCCCACATTGTGTATCGAGCTGTATACGTGCGGCGTACTTTCTCCAAAATACTCATAAAGGGTTGATGACCTTGGGTCTTTCGGCCGCCGGAGGCGATTCGTCGAGGGAAGATTTCTGTCGGTACGGTTCACATCTTCCGTGGTATGAGCACAACGTATACGGATTGCATCCGTAAAGCGAACGTGATGTAATATCCAAATGAAGAATCACGTCGGTGATATATGACCTCGGCTAGCATGATGCCTTGCTTGATTTTATTAAAAATCATTCCATTGGTAGCTGTCAATTTTCCTTCTATTAACTTCAGAGATGAAATAGACATCTCCGGTCTCAGATTTAAACGTGTGAGAGCTGAGGCGTCTGGCGACTTGGCTGCTAACCACTGGTGCTTATCATTGAACAGCTTGACAAATTTTGAAATCTGCAGGCAACTGAAATTATCTAAAGGTGTTTAAATTAGGTCATAAACTGTGTCAGATATAATATTCTTGACGAAAACTTAAGAAGAACTTGTTTGACTTTAAGATGTCTGAACGCGAGAAGTTTGAAACGACCAAACAGAGGTCACAAATTTTCTATCGTTACAAGGTGTATTCGTACTTTACAATGTGAGGCGTGTTGTCATCTTTGACAGGGCTTCTCAACATAGCATTTTGTAACGTCAATATTTTGACGTTGGACACGATAAAATCACTGTTTTTGGATAGAAGATAATAATGCATCTGATGTTTACTTAAGGCATTTCGGGATTGATTTAATAATAGAAGGGCAAGGCGGTATATGCACTTGTGTTTTCATTAATCAGAATTCTATCGTGGTGTTGTCCAAAGCAAGTTGCATGGTAGATCTATAAAATATTAGGATCATTCGTCAAATATAATAAGTGAACTCATGGAAGCTGCTTATGTGACAAATATAACTTTAGGTTCCACATACTTTATAACTTTTGGACAATTTCTTTCCAGGGATGTTGCTTATCGATAACATCTGTCAATTAATTGCCTGAATCAGAAATATTGAGAGTAGAAGTGAGGTGCATTAATAATGTTGACATGGAATTGGAATCCGGGCAAACATTTCATTGTCATCGATAACAATCGATACACTAGCTGTGTTGATTTGGTGAATAATTTGCATTTACATGAGATGTAAAAAGAAGACCAAAAACATTTGATCGGGACATGAAACACTACGCGTCAGAAGGTGGGCTATAGGTGAGCCAATAGCTTTACCGTGTATTCTTGGTCCGTGGTACTGAAAATGACACGTGACATTAAACGGTAAAGTCAGCGACCATACATCCATCTTTCAAAGATATAAGCATCTGTCTTCGTGTATTTGTAAATTGATTCTAATTTATTGATTTAAAATTAATGTTCGTTTTTTTCTAACCATAGCTCCAAAACCTCTCATTAATACAGGAAAGAGTTTCATAATCAAAGAATTTAACATGTCAGCACCGTGATATAATGACTTTCCTTTGCCTGTGGCTTCACAACGTCTGAATATTATCTTTATCGGTTTTTTGTACACTGGTAAATTCGTGAACTTTTATCGGACAAAATGTTCATATAATTATGATATTTTTTCCCGTTTTGCGCGAGCCTATTGTTCGGAAAGTCCATCAATTCATGTACTGTAAACGATTAAAGCTTTGGCAGCCATACCTGTAAGATTCGTTTCCATTTCTCAGCGAAAACACATGCACTCTCGATAACTATGACGTTATGTTAGTACAGCCCAACGTTCAAGAACGTAACGATAAATAAATAACAAACAAATGGTGTACAGTTGGTAAGCAACATCCTACGTTTATCGGTTTTGATTCCCTTCATCATTCTGATTCGGAAACCGCTTAGGTCAAAGTGACGCGCAGTAGCAAAACAACTCCCCGATTGACAACATTGCCTAAACGATCATTTGAAAAGATCGCAGAAACATGGACTCAATTTGTAAATTTTACGGAATTTCAATCAGTTTTTTTCAATTAAGCATCCCTCAACAGCATTTACAAAATAATTAATTATCGTCACAGGACAACGCATAATTTCCATGATTCAAGCACTATTCACCGAAGGAAATGTTAGCTTCGCCATAATGCAGTCAACACTCGGACCACAGAACGACTGTTCCTGCATAAATACATGCAATCAGTAATTTTAAACATGCAAGTCCTCTTTCACTTAAGATATGACCTATTTCTAATTGCCTACAAGTAGACTGACATATATCAAATATAACTCTAGTTTGAACACTCTATTTTGTAGTGGCAAATGAAAACGATTGACACACAAAACCAATGACAACCGTGACATGATAAATTGAAGTATCCGAAAAGCAGGCAGACGGTTCAATGCTGACGAGAATAAAGAGTCCGGTGTGGACTTCACCAACTCTGCTACGATAATATGCCGTGTTTTCGGCTCGGGGTGAATGCAAGATGATGAAATAATAAACCGTTTATGAAGAGAAATTTTATTGTTTACATCTAGAACAGTTAAGCGTGGTGATTTTTCTCTGACGAACTCTAGAAATCAGATACTCAACCCTAGCCACGCAAACCGTGAGAATGTCTGTGAGTTTTTACAACGAATGCAACACCGTATAGCGTTAGAAACCTAGTGAGAATCGTCTAATATGTCTTTCATGTGCTCGGGTTTCGTCTTTGACAGTTTTGTACACAGCTACTTGTTGAGATACAGTTTCGAACGATGAACTGGTCCAACCAAACACACACTACGTCCTACGGTATAAAAATTCAACGAAATTATGGCGGCAGATCACGAACTGACAAGGACGAAACTTCAGCATTGAAACTGTGTGGTGTCTCAGTACGACGTGTTCGGTCACATGGTTTTATGCGCTGGATGGGTCCCTCCACAGAGTTTAAATTATTTCCAGTTGTCCAGAGCAAACCCCAGCACTGTGTGACGTTAAATGGCCCATGAATGTCCCTTCAAGCGAAAACATTCCCATGGTTTAATTTTTCTTCAAATTTCTAGGGTAGGATTTGGAATACACTCGGTCATCAACATGAGCGAGGATTATAAATTACGCAGGTTGGTTGTAGGACAAGTACCGTACCCGGCCATCGCATCGGAGCAAGCAGTTACAAGCCGGTAACGATCGAGATATTGAAAATAAACGTTAAAATGTGCAATTTTTTGGCGAGTTTGAGTTATCTGTAATTTATGTCTGATATTGGAGCTTTTTCTTTCAAACAGTTTTGAATTTTCTCGTGTCTTTGTTCCTTTCTGTCGGAGATATTGTTTTGCCCTGACTGTACATATGTCAACGGAACTCGTCTCTGCAATGCCCTGCAAGTCGTGGTCAAAACTATCGCGGCTATACCTGTGTTGTAATTGTCTGGTAAACAAAGCTAATGTGTTCTTGTTAAATGATATATCACCTTTGGAGATATCTCAGTAACAATTAAAAAAATAGTGAAGCTTCTCCTTTGACGGAAGGTTTTATCGCTGAGTTTTGATAACATTTGGTATAAATATCGACTGACTTTGTGCTATTGAAATTCGAAAGTTTTAGACCCAGAATACTTAAAACCTTGTGCAGCCGAGTGTGGCCTAATCTCTGCAAATTTGTATCCGCCAAAACACATAAGCTTCAGTCAATCCAGGCCCTACCCTAAGTTTTGAAAAGTTACCAAATTAAACACTAAATGACCATTCGATTTCAATACCATGCTGGGTGAAGCGAAGGAAAAATAAAACTAAGGGACGAGGCATTGGAATATTGGTCAGATAATTGGCACCCTAGTGAAATGTACACGATTGTAACAGTTTCTTTCCCAGAGGAAAACAAAATATACAGCTATAGGGGTACTGGGGTGATTTGGCCTGTTGCTATGGGAGACAGAAAGTCGAAAGAACTGTTTGGTGTTTGGTTGCTCAGTGAGACCAAGTTTGTGAAAGTAAAATTTGTGGTTTGTTTACGTTTCCTGTTGCAGTGGTCTGGGTGAGTCTAGGTTGAGAATACAGTTGATTGTAAAACTAGTGTGGAATTTGTTAGCTGCGTATGTAAAACCCTGTACGTGTCAGATTGAGTTTAAATTGGGGGCGACACCAAAACTGTCAGGCTACAGATTGATAAATCAAGAGAAGATTAAGAGACGAGAACAAAACAAAACAAGGTAATCATAGCGATCTATAATCACCAACGTGATCTGACCACAACCTGATTTGCATACAGTCGAAGTACCACTCGCTAAAATACAGTACACGAAACGTTGAAACAAGTCAGCGTGTATATACATTAAGGACATCATACTAAAGAATAAGAAAAATGTGATAAATTATTGACAGATTTGGACCGTTGCCTGAATTATCAGAAGAAAGTCGTGTCTTTATTTTGCATACACCAGCCTAGGGCTTCGTTCGGTTGGCAGTGTTTGGACGCTGTAGTCGTCAAAATGGTTGAAAAAAGCGTAAGATTAGTTTTTGCGCCCATACCGAATCATCGGGCAAACATTTATGAATTTCGGATTTTCTTTTGATTGTAGTGAACATGCGAAATTGTCACTATTGCACATCATGAAATCCTCAAGCCGATTTTGTACATATCATGTCTTTATTGGTAAATGATCGGTCCCTTTTACAGAGTGAGTACACCTGTCACAGAATCTTCAATTTTAGATTTCATTCATTTATTCATTCATTCGCATAAACAGGATTTCAGAGCTGTAGTGGAAGGACTGCGACAAATATGTCAATACATGACTTTATGTTGATGTGTGATTTCAGACTATGCATTGCTGTGGTCTAAGGCATGCAACATATTGGTACAGATATAGTTAAATTTCAGCGTCAGTCACAGAGTCTGTAAATGTGTAGAATTGTTTTGTTTTAACGCTCTCAATGGTAACAGTAAATACGTGTAAGACATGAAAAAATTTCAGACCTTGTTAAATGTTGTGTGCATAGTACTTATACAGTCATATGATACATTCAATGACAAGTGCAAGGCGTTGAAACCCTATAACACATGTTCACCTGTGCACATAGAACTTTCGTACATTAATGGTGTATGACGAGCTGTGCTACAGCACTTTGAAAGTCTCATGCCGTCTCTACCGACACAGACCTGAGCTGATAAAAGCTGCTGAAGTTCTGAATCACAGAGC